>NC_091342.1:712500-730000 GCF_038502225.1 Cherax quadricarinatus | reverse complement strand
TCCCCCCTTTTATAGTTTGGCCTGTCCCCTTCAGTTCCTGTTACCTTCTCCACTTGTAACTCTACTATATAATCAAAACTCAGAACCACGTGATCGCTAGCTCCAAGGGGCCTCTCGTAAGTGATGTCCTCAATGTCTGAACTGCTCAGGGTGAACACATGATCCAGTCTTGCTGGCTCATCCTCCCCTCTCTCTCTGGTTGTGTCCCTGACATGTTGATGCATGAGGTTTTCAAGTACCACATCCATCATCTTGGCTCTCCATGTTTCGGGACCTCCATGTGGCTCCAGGTTTTCCCAGTCGATCTCCCTGTGGTTGAAATCGCCCATTACCAGTAACTTTGCTCTGCTCGAGTGAGCTCTTCTTGCCACCTCAGCCAGTGTGTCCACCATCACCCTGTTGTTTTCTTCGTACTCCTCTCTTGGCCTCCTGCAGTTCTGTGGTGGGTTATACATCACTCCAATGACTACTTTATGTTCTCCGGACTGAATTGTACCTACAATGTAGTCTCTTTCTCCAATCATGTCCATGCCTTCCATTTCCTCAAATCCCCATCGGTGTTTTATGAGCAGTGCAACCCCTCCTCCCCCTCTACTCCTTCTATCTTTCCTCAGGATCTGATATCCCATTGGGAAGATTGTGTCTGTTATTGTCTCAGCGAGTTTTGTTTCTGTGACTGCTATGATGTCTAGGGATTTTTCACTGATTTTTTCGTTCCACTCCTCATGTTTATTCGTTATTTCATCCGCGTTTGTGTACCAAACTTTCAGTTTCTTTTCTATCATTGTGGTCATGCAAGAATATTGGGGTTGGGGGAGCGAGAGCCTTGGTGGGGGCCTATATGGGGCAGTGGTGTAGGTGGGGTTTGTGATGATGGGGGTGGGGTCAGAATGCCCATAAGGGACAGCTGTTGGGGTGATGTTTGTGATATGGGGGTTGGTGGCAGAGGGAACAGTGAGTGGGTTGTAGTATAGGTTGCTCAGTTGCGTTGGGAATGTCGCGGTTGGAGTCTTTTGGTGGGAGATTCTGTGGGGTGTGTTTGCCCTTCCTCCTGTGTCTGGGTCCTGCTCATTTTCGTCATTGCCTCTCGTTCCTCCTTGCGTCTCTGTACCCTCTCTTTCAGTGTAGTCCTTTCTTCTTGTGTTCTGTCGCGGTCGAGGTATACTCTCTGGTACCCCTGTTTGTCCCTCAGTCTTGCTTTCTCTTGCAGAATCCTGGTTCGAACTGATTCTTCCTTCAAAGTTACTCTGACAGGCCGTATCCTTCCACTCGCAAACCACCCAATTCTCTGAAAATTTGTCACCTGGGTCATATCGCCCTCACCTATTGTTTTCATGATGCCTTCAATCATTTTTTTCTCCTCCTGTTTTATTTCTTCAAAGTTGTCCCCCTTGGCTTCTTGGAGCCCGTACACAAAAACTGACCTCGCCCTTTCCTCCTCCCACTGAGTCTCCATCTGCTTCCTCTGAGGCATTTTATTTCCTTCCATTGACATGTTCTTGCCTTCAGTCCCTGTCATATCTGAAACTTCTATTCTCAGTGAACTGTCTTTCATGACCAGCTGTCCCTTGCTACTGCAGTTGGCTGTTAGAATCTCTGCATATAGCATACCTTCATTGTCTTCGGACCTGTCATTTGATCTTAGTGTGCTCCTCGTCTTTTCCCTGGCCCCACGTGGGTCTGATAGGGCCTTCGTGTACTGCATGTCTCCGTTGTTGCTTACCGTGTGTGTGTGTGTGTGCATGTGTGTGTGTGTGTGTGTGTGTGTGTGTGTGTGTGTGTGTGTGTGGGTGTGTGTGTGTGTGTGTGCATGTGTGTGTGTGTGTGTGTGTGCGTGTGTGTGTGTGCATGTGTGCATGTGTGTGTGTGTGTGTGTGTGTGTGTGTGTGTGTGTGTGTGTGTGTGTGTGTGTGTTGGGGCGTGTGAAGTGCGATAGTGAATTCAGCGTCATCGGTGTGAAAAACCTCGCACTCAGCTATCAGCGCCACCAGTGTGAAAAACCTCACACTCAGCTCTCAGCGTCACCAGTGTGAAAAACCTCGCACTCAGCTATCAGCGTCACCAGTGTGAAAAACCTCACACTCAGCTATCAGCGTCACCAGTGTGAAAAACCTCACACTCAGCTATCAGCGTCACCAGTGTGAAAAACCTCACACTCAGCTATCAGCGTCACCAGTGTGAAAAACCTCGCACTCAGTTATCAGCGTCACCAGTGTGAAAAACCTCGCACTCAGCTATCAGCGTCACCAGTGTGAAAAACCTCTCACTCATCTATCAGCGTCACCAGTGTGAAAACCTCGCACTCAGCTATAAGCGTCACCAGTGTGAAAAACCTCGCACTCAGCTATCAGGGTCACCAGTGTGAAAACCCTCGCACTCATCTATCAGCGTCACCAGTGTGAAAAACCTCGCACTCAGCTATCAGCGTCACCAGTGTGAAAAACCTCGCACTCAGCTATCAGCGTCACCAGTGTGAAAAATCTCGCACTCAGCTATCAGCGTCACCAGTGTGAAAAACATAGCACTCAGCTATCAGCGTCACCAGTGTGAAAAACCTCGCACTCATCTATCAGCGTTACCAGTGTGAAAAACCTCGCACTCAGCTATCAGCGTCACCAGTGTGAAAAACATAGCACTCAGCTATCAGTGTAACCAGTGTGAAAAACCTCGCACTCAGCTATCAGCGTCACCAGTGTGAAAACCTCGCACTCAGCTATCAGTGTCACAAGTGTGAAAAACCTCGCACTCAGCTATCAGCGTCACCAGTGTGAAAAACCTCGCACTCAGCTGTCAGCGTCACCAGTGTGAAAAACCTCGCACTCAGCTATCAGCGTCACCAGTGTGAAAAACCTCGCACTCAGCTATCAGCGTCACCAGTGTGAAAAACCTCACACTCAGCTATCAGCGTCACCAGTGTGAAAAACCTCACACTCAGCTATCAGCGTCACCAGTGTGAAAAACCTCACACTCAGCTATCAGCGTCACCAGTGTGAAAAACCTCACGCTCAGCTATCAGCGTCACCAGTGTGAAAACCTCGCACTCAGCTATCAGCGTCACAAGTGTGAAAAACCTTGCACTCAGCTATCAGCGTCACCAGTGTGAAAAACCTCGCACTCAGCTGTCAGCGTCACCAGTGTGAAAAACCTCGCACTCAGCTATCAGCGTCACCAGTGTGAAAAACCTCGCACTCAGCTATCAGCGTCACCAGTGTGAAAAACCTCGCACTCAGCTATCAGCGTCACCAGTGTGAAAAACCTCACACTCAGCTATCAGCGTCACCAGTGTGAAAAACCTCACACTCAGCTATCAGCGTCACCAGTGTGAAAAACCTCGCACTCAGCTATCAGCGTCACCAGTGTGAAAAACCTCGCACTCAGCTATCAGCGTCACCAGTGTGAAAAACCTCGCACTCAGCTATCAGCGTCACCAGTGTGAAAAACCTCGCACTCAGCTATCAGCGTCACCAGTGTGAAAAACCTCGCACTCAGCTATCAGCGTCACCAGTGTGAAAAACCTCGCACTCAGCTATCAGCGTCACCAGTGTGAAAAACCTCGCACTCAGCTATCAGCGTCACCTCTGTGCTTCGCTATTTTTAGTAACAGGAATGATATAAATATTTGAGAAAACCGACAAGTTGAAAAATGAGACACTTATGCAACATTTGGGAATCATTATTGAGGAAACGTTTCGCCAGCCAGTGTCTTCTCTGTACTGGACTGAAGAAGTCACTGGCTGGCGAAACGTTTCCGAAATAATGATTCCCAAATGTTGCATAAGTGTCTTATTCTTCGGTGAGATGAATGTTGGTACGCGTGAAGAAATATTTCTTACCTGTTGGCATTGTTGGTACCCAGGATGGTATTATTGGCCTCCCTGTTGGCATTGTTGGTACCCAGGATGGTATTATTGGCCTCCCTGTTGGCATTGTTGGTACCCAGGATGGTATTATTGGCCTCCCTGTTGGCATTGTTGGTTCCCAGGATGGTATTATTGGCCCCCTTGCTGGCTTTGTTGGTGCCCAGAATGGTATTATTGGCCTCCCTGTTGGCATTGTTGGTAACCAGGATGATATTATTGACCCCCTTGCTGGCATTGTTGGTACCCAAGATGGTATTATTGGCCTCCCTGTTGGCATTGTTGGTTCCCAGGATGGTATTATTGGCCCCCTTGCTGGCATTGTTGGTACCCTGGCTGGTATTATTGGCCTCCCTGTTGGCATTGTTGGTAACCAGGATTGTATTATTGGCCCCCTTGCTGGCATTGTTGGTACCCAGGACGGTATTATTGGCCTCCCTGTTGGCATTGTTGGTAACCAGGATGGTATTATTGGCCCCCTTGCTGGCATTGTTGGTACCCAGGTGGTATTATTGACCTCCCTGTTGGCATTGTTGGTACCCAGGATGGTATTATTGGCACCCCTTGTTGGTATTGTTGGTACCCAGGATGGTATTAACCCCTTATTGGCATTGTTGGTACCAGGATGGTATTATTGACCCCTTTGTTGACAATGTTAGCACTCCAGTTGACAATGTTCTTCCAAGACTTTTCAACACCCTCACAGATATAGTTTATGACCAGTTAACCTCTGTCATCACAAGAGAGCTTAAAGAGCTCATTCAGACAGTTTCTGATCAATCAGGCTGTGACGTCTACGTAGTGCTGCGTACAACTAACACTGGCTAAGTCGTCAAGCAGGAAAATTGGTGTTTGGTATTAAGTGGTTTTGACTGATGGTGGACGGGTTTGATGTTGTCTTAACGACTCTCCTGTAAATGACTGGATTTAAATCTCAGTAACTAACTAGTCAGCACCATTACAAATCTCCTTGAACTCGATATGGTTTTTGTTTGTAATGATTTTAAGGTAAATTTAAATTAGAGGTGAACAATGTACAAGTGTGCCATGAGGCGCTACAATAACACAAACTTATCAGTAGGCGCTGCAATGACGCAAGCTTATCAGTAGGCGCTACAATGACGCAAGCTTATCAGTAGGCGCTACAATGACGCAACGAACCATCAGTAGGTGATACAATGACTCAACGAAGCATCAGAAATTACAATAAAGTTTGTACAGGTGCAGGGCAAGAAACATAGGTGCTTCAACCTTGAGCACCTGTCCGGAAGCTGACACCTGTGGCCCAGAGTGAGGACTTCCTGTGTCTAGGTGGGTGAGATCGTGGCTGCCCAAGCTAGCAGGATCATGGGCAAGCACTAAACCCGTAGGAGCTATACAGTGCCTGGGCAGAAAGAGGCCATAAGGTATTATCCCAGAAAAGGGAAGGCAGCTCTAATTCCTCTGTTCAAGAACCCTTTACTGCACTGCACCATCTCTCAGGGATGGTGAATACCTCGGTACCATCCATTGTATTCCATACCACCTACAACACCACCCACAACGTTCCATACCTCTTACAACACCACCCACAACATTCCATACCACCTACAACACCACCCACAACACTACCCACAACATTCACCATACCACACACCACACCACACACTATCCACCACACCACACACTACATCCACCTCACACCGTCTACCACACCACACACCACTCACCACACCACACACCATCCACCACACCACACACTACATCATCCATCTCACACCATCTACCACACCACACACCACTCACCACACCACACACCACTCACCACACCACACACCATCCACCACACCACACACTACATCATCCACCTCACACCATCTACCACACCACACACCACTCACCACACCACACACCATCCACCACACCACACACTACACACCATCCACCTCACACCATCCGCCACACCACACACCACACCACACACCATCCACCATTCACCACACCACACGCCATCCACCATCCACCACACCACACCACACACCATCCACCACACCACACACCATCCACCACACCACACACCATCCACCACACCACACACCATCCACCACACCACACACCATCCACCACACCACACACCATCCACCACACCACACACCATCCACCACACCACACACCATCCACCACACCACACACCATCCACCACACCACACACCATCCACCACACCACACACCATCCACCACACCACACACACCATCCACCACACCACACACCATCCACCACAACACACACCATCCACCACACCACACACCATCCACCACACCACACACACCATCCACCACACCACACACCATCCACCACACCACACACCATCCACCACACCACACACCATCCACCACACCACACACCATCCACCACACCACACACACCATCCACCACACCACACACACCATCCACCACACCACACAACATCCACCACACCACACACCACACAACATCCATCCCACACCACACAACAGAACATCCACCACACACCGCACCACACACCACAGAACATCCACCACACACCACACCACAGAACATCCACCACACACCACACACAACCCTTCACCTGTCTGCCCCCATTCCCTATCTCCAGCATGGATCATGGTCATTATAGTTTATGTTCGAGTCAGCCCATTTCTGGACGAAGGTTTTCCGCATAATCTTCATGTTCAACATTTCCTCACTCTTGATGTCTATAAACTTCCTGGTCTTCTTGATGAATGTCGTCTACAAGTTCCTCTTCACATTCAGCTTCTTGGGAACTCTCTTATTTACAGCACAGAGTTCATACATGCTGAAAAAAAATTATATGGTATAACATTTATCACATAGTATATATGATCCTCTGTTAATATTTTTTTTTTTTCCAAATTGCAAGAAGCATATTTTACAGTTAAGAAAACTGCGAACCATTTTCATTTAAATATATATTGTTACTGCCATATCTTGTAAATTTTCCGGAAATTCCACCTATGTTTATAAAGCTTAACATCATTGATGTATTTAAGAATGTAGAAAGCAATACAAACTTGCCTTTTATAAATTTTCCAGAGAATGTTGATGTCTAAGCCTATAAGATACGTATAAAAATTTGATAATTTTATGTAGAATAGAGCGGAAAACAGGATTCGAGGTAACATGTAGCTCACTAGTGTGACCATTCAGATAGAGTGAAATGTATGGGCAAGTTTACCTACACTGTGGTCCCTGCCCATCTACCATTGAAAATAAACCATACCACGGGTGGGTTTAGAACCCGCGATCAGAGTCACAAAACTTCAGACCGTCGCGTTAGCCACTGACCAGCCAACTACGGTCTGGAGTTTTGTGACTCTCGGATCGCGGGTTCTAAACGCACCCGTGGTATGGTTTGTTTGCAATCGTGTCATTACGATTTCGTGAGTCACACTGAAAATAGTTACCTGTATGAAGAAAGACACAAATGTAGTATAACGCGATCGTTTGACATGGTTTACCAAGACACTAACAGATATACTTGGAGAGGGAGGCTGAGCATATAGAGTGTAGTAAGGGGGGGTATCTGGCTAGATGTGTTGAAGCTACGGATGACACTTGAGTAGCATCAAGTTCGTATTAGGCAAATATTTAACCGAGAAGCAGAAGCCATTGTTCTGGTTGAAATTATTGAATGTGATGATAAGTGATGACTCTGAGATCTTACGTCTCTGGGTGTCGTCTTCCTTGTTTATGAGTCGTGGACACTTGTAATTAAGTCTCGGTGTCTAACACTGGCGCTATTCAAGTCGTCAATAGAGAATCACATTTTATTACATTTTAATTTTAATGAGACACTACATGAGGTTTATGGCAATATATTGAGATGTTACATGCATCAAGAGCTTTGTCAATTCTCAGAGATGGGTAGAGTCGACGCAAGGTGTAAACATTGGCGAGTGATGTCATCTCAATTAAAGTGTTCAGCGAAGTAGAAATTTCAAAGTTTAAAATTAGGCGAGTCATTAGGCTTACTGCAGTACTTCTCCATGCTGTTTGTAATAGCAGTGTTATATCCGGTGAGAAGAAGTTTGTCCAGTGCTTCAGAGACTAGGAATGAACCTGATTGCTGTGTGATGGTGTTAGGGGTGGCAACCAGAGCAGATTTTGAGCAAAGTCGGTTCCATTTGCCGGCTTCCCTCATAACTAGTTTGGCTCTGAGAAAGTTCATCTGATGGTTCTCTGTGTTGCGGAGAATAGTACAGGTGTTCTTATCATCTCTCTGGCAGTCACTTCTGTGTTCGCTGATCCTTGTCTTCAGATCCCTAGAAGTTTCACCAACGTAAAACTTGTTACAATTTCCACATGGTATCACATGGTGTGAACATTATAGAGTTATTTGTGAACGTGGAGATTAGATGAAGGTGTGGGGGATACCAGAAAGTTTAATTCAAAGAATGAGGAAGGTTTGTTGCGGTGTTTTGGGCATTTAGATAGGATAGAGCAAAGAAGAATGACTAGAAGGGTAAGTGAATTGGGAGTGGAAAGAAGAAGTAGTAGGAGTCGTCCTAGGAAGGAATGGAGGATGTAAAGGAAGTTTTGGGTTACCTGGAGGTTACCTGGAGGTTATTCCGGGGATCAACGCCCCCGCGGCCCGGTCCATGACCAGGCCTCCCGATGGATCAGGGCCTGATCAACTAGGCTGCTAGGTGCTAGGGGATTGGACATTCAGCGGCCCTATGTGAGCACGTTAGACTGGAACAGGACAGGTGGTTTTAGTGACCTGATGTGTTGCCGGAGTGTAAACAAGGTAACATTTATGAAGGGATTCAGGAAAACTGGTTAGCCTGACTTGAGTCCTGGAGCTGGGAAATACAGCGCCTACACTGTGAGCGAGGGACGGCGATGTTACGTTTGCTTAGCTCACTACTCTGCACGGGTAAACGTTTTAATTGTATAAAACTAGAAATAGTTATTGATGAGCCAGCACTGTTGGTAGAGAGAAAAGTGATTGATGAACCAGCATTGTTCGTAGAGAGAACAGTGACTGATGAGCCAGCACTGTTGGTAGAGAGAACAGTGATTGATGAGCCAGCACTGTTGGTAGAGAGAACAGTGATTGATGAGCCAGCACTGTTGGTAGACCGAACAGTGATTGATGAGCCAGCACTGTTGGTAGAGAGAACAGTGATTGATGAGCCAGCACTGTTGGTAGAGAAAACAGTGATTGATGAGCCAGCACTGTTGATAGACCGAACAGTGATTGATGAGCCAGCACTGTTGGTAGAGAGAACAGTGATTGATGAGCCAGCACTGTTGGTAGAGAGAACAGTGATTGATGAGCCAGCACTGTTGGTAGAAAAAACAGTGATTGATGAGCCAGCACTGTTGGTAGACCGAACAGTGATTGATGAGCCAGCACTGTTGGTAGAGAGAACAGTGATTGATGAGCCAGCACTGTTGGTAGAGAGAACATTGATTGATGAGCCAGCACTGTTGGTAGAGAGAACAGTGATTGATGAGCCAGCACTGTTGGTAGACAGAACAGTGATTGATGAGTCAGGACTGTTGGTAGACAGAACAGTGATTGATGATCCAGGACTGTTGGTAGACAGAACAGTGATTGATGAGTCAGGACTGGTGGTAGACAGAACAGTGATTGATGAGCCAGCACTGTTGGTAGAGAGAACAGTGATTGATGAGCCAGCACTGTTGGTAGAGAGAACAGTGATTGATGAACCAGCACTGTTGGTAGAGAGAACAGTGATTGATGAGCCAGCACTGTTGGTAGAGAAAACAGTGATTGATGAGCCAGCACTGTTGGTAGACAGAACAGTGATTGATGAGCCAGCACTGTTGGTAGAGAGAACAATGATTGATGAGCCAGCACTGTTGGTAGAGAGAACAATGATTGATGAGCCAGGACTGTTGGTAGACAGAACAGTGATTGATGAGCCAGCACTGTTGGTAGACAGAACAGTGATTGATGAGTCAGGACTGTTGGTAGACAGAACAGTGATTGATGAGCCAGGACTGTTGGTAGACAGAACAGTGATTGATGAGCCAGCACTGTTGGTAGACAGAACAGTGATTGATGACCCAGCACTGTTGGTAGACAGAACAGTGATTGATGAGCCAGGACTGTTGGTAGACAGAACAGTGATTGATGAGCCAGCACTGTTGGTAGACAGAACAGTGATTGATGAGCCAGGACTGTTGGTAGACAGAACAGTGATTGATGAGCCAGCACTGTTGGTAGACAGAACAGTGATTGATGAGCCAGCACTGTTGGTAGACAGAACAGTGATTGATGAGCCAGGACTGTTGGTAGACAGAACAGTGATTGATGAGCCAGCACTGTTGGTAGACAGAACAGTGATTGATGAGCCAGGACTGTTGGTAGACAGAGCAGTGATTGATGAGCCAGCACTGTTGATAGACAGAACAGTGATTGATGAGCCAGGACTGTTGGTAGACAGAACAGTGATTGATGAGCCAGGACTGTTGGTAGACAGAACAGTGATTGATGAGCCAGGACTGTTGGTAGACAGAACAGTGATTGATGAGCCAGGACTGTTGGTAGACAGAACAGTGATTGATGAGCCAGGACTGTTGGTAGACAGAACAGTGATTGATGAGCCAGGACTGTTGGTAGACAGAACAGTGATTGATGAGCCAGGACTGTTGGTAGACAGAACAGTGATTGATGAGCCAGGACTAAGGCTCGAAGGTAAAATAATAAAAGAAAACAAATCTTGCTGAATGTTGGGTAAGTATGCAGGACGACAGCTAAGTCTTGACTCAGTAGATAGACCAAAGATTAGGTCCTTTCCCAGTCTGGTCCTCCCCCAGTCAGGTCCTTTCTCAGTCAGGTCCTCCCAGTTAGGTCCTCTCCAAGTCAGGCAGAACGACAGCTCTTGTTATCAAACATTGTAGGTACTAGTTGTTCTAATGTCACTGTGTATTCTCCAACAGATACGGGATTGCACAGTGCCTCTTGTTGCAGGTGCCTTGTACATGCACGATTCTAAACATTGCATGAAACACCTCCCCAGGCACAGAATGGTGTACACAGATAACTTAGTGTTTATTCTAATCAAACTTTCTACAAGATTTATAAGCAATATCAGGTGTCTCAGTGTCCGCTTGAGCGTCAGCTGCCCCCAGAAGGGTCAATATTTTTTGTTTTGTTTTGTATTAATGTGTTTGAATAGTATTTCATCTTTGAGCTTAAGGGACTCAAATGCCTCTATATACTCGTGGAGGATTTTGAGCAACTTTTGGCTTTATTTTGTCTTCAAGACATGCTTGTTTGTAATGCCCTGCCCACACACCGTGCACACACACCGTGCCCACACACCGTGCCCACTCAGTGGTAGAACGTTCCATTAGTAAGTAAAAGGAACTAGATCTGACACTCTGGTAAGGCGAGACATAAGTCTCTGATAGCAGTCGCTGTTGACACAGTCAATAGGTACCTGGCCAGAATCAGTTGACTGCTGTGGGTGAGATCCTAGAGAAGAGGACCCAAGGACCCTAAAGGAATCTAGATGTTTTTCCGTCGCTGTGCGATCCCAGAAAGGTATCCCTGTATCTCATAAGCCCAGCCCCCTCTACCTGAGGGGACTGGGTAAAAATCCAATCGTAAATTTTGCAAATTATAGGAATTATTAAATACTGAAGACAGGACACCATCAGTATCACTTTTATCATACAATAATATTTAAAGAGATGATGCAGTAAATGCAAACTCCACACAAATTAAAAATTAGATTCGCTAAGAGGCAAGCAAAATGGTAACCGTAATATATAATATAAATATATATGGTACCATATGGCACCATAAGTGTCCGGGGCCCAAAACTGTTCAACAGCCTCCCATCAAGCATTAGGGGAATTGCCAATAAACCCCTGGCTGCCTTCAAGAGAGAGCTGGACAGATACCTAAAGTCAGTGCCGGATCAGCCGGGCTGTGGCTCGTACGTTGGACTGCGTGCGGCCAGCAGTAACAGCCTAGTTGATCAGGCCCTGATCCATCGGGAGGCCTGGTCATGGACCGGGCCGCGGGGGCGTTGATCCCCGGAATAACCTCCAGGTAACCGAATATATATATATAGTGCCGAATAAGCCAAACCGGCGAGTTAGGCCTTAAAAACAAAGAGGTTTTCTGCCGAATAATTAGAGTAAAAAAAATTATGCCATAAATCTGGGGCAGTCGATCTGAACCTAACATAAACAAATATATATAATTTTTTTAAGTCATATTAAATAAATATAAGATGACTTATGATAATTTTGGAGAAGGTCAATTTTGAAGGAAGTTCGGCTTAACTGACAATTCGGCTTATTAGTTAAGACATATATAACCTGGTACAGTCAAACACTGACTTAATTCTGTTCGAAGACACATTCTACAAAGATTTCACACAGACTAATTTAATTAATAAAATTGGCACATGATAGTTTGCACAACCTAATATCGAGAGATTGTTTACGTTTAGGAAAATACATCGTTACTATAAGTTTAAAGCCGATCAGAAGATGAATTTTCCAGTTATTACACAGGATAAAACAAAAGTTGTGCCTACACAGCTTAAACCAATTAAACCTTCCATTCATTTCATTCTCTGTATCAGTCACTGAAGATTGATGTCGTTTACAGTTATTATATTTTACTGAGAGGAAAGTTCCAGTTCTTTAAGCTTCCCCTTTAACGTTTCCTAACATACCACACTGATACACACACACACACACACACACACACACACACACACACACACACACACACACACACACACACACACACACACACACACACACACACACACACGCCCACACACCCTGTACGCCCACACACCCTGCACGCCCACACACCCTGCACGCCCACACACCCTGCACGCCCACACACCCTGCACGCCCACACACCCTGCACGCCCACACACCCTGCACGCCCACACACCCTGCACGCACACACACCCTGCACGCCCACACACCCTGCACGCCCACACACCCTGCACGCCCACACACCCTGCACGCCCACACACCCTGCACGCCCACACACCCTGCACGCCCACACACTCTACCCGAACATACACACTGTCAATGAAGTTCATAACAGCGAGGGTTTTATGACCCAGTCAAGGCTAAGGCGTATTGACACCGTGTGTGTGTGTGTGTGTGTGTGTGTGTGTGTGTGTGTGTGTGTGTGTGTGTGTGTGTGTACTCACCTAGTTGTGGTTGCAGGAGTCGATTCACAGCTCCTGTTACTCACCTAATTGTGGTTACAGGGGTCGAGACTCAGCTCCTGGCCCCGCGCGCGCGTGTCTTTCACTGGCATCTCTCCATTTCTTCGTACATAAACTCATCATGTTTTCCATTTTTCATTATTTAGTTTACGGTCTCATTGTTTTTCCGACAGAAACTCTCTCAAGCTTATGTACCTCTTATGTGCTGACACCTACTTGCTTCCTGTCTGTCTACTACGCCTCGATCGCTGTATAGCCCTTGTGGCTTAGCGCTTCTTTTTGATTATAATAATAATAATACGCCTCGATCCATGTACCTAACTAAACTTACTAATAATTAGTCAAGTTAGGTTAGTCTTGCACTAGCCAAGTGTCCCCGAAGTTCATTGTAATTAACGGAGTAAGAATGACTGACTTTCACTGCAATAAACTTATTATCGTACTTCCACGTAACAGAAAAGTTGCAGATTTCTGGTAACTTGTAACAAGGTCTTCGGTAACACTGGTTATTTACGTGGGTTTCTTTATTTGCTAGAGCTACGTCAAGCAGATTATAACCTCTAGTTGCTTCTCTCTCACAAACATATTTGAAAACCAATCCTAAGCATCCTCTAGGAAGTCGTCTGTCTTCATATTTCCAATGAAAAAGTTCCAGTCAACTTGGATAAGATTAAAATCTCTAAAGATCATTTTCATGCCATGAAGCCTGTACAGTTTGTCCCAGGGTAATCTACCTTGGTTAATCTCTAAGTTTACGGGTATCTACAACACATATAAAATCAACTTTTCATCCATGTCTGGAAATTCAAGAGAGAGAATTTTTTGTTACCTCAGCCTTTATATGTGTTTTATGCAACAATTGTAGTTTTCTCTGACATACAGCACCACCTCACCTTCCCTCCCGTTATTACTATCAATGTGGAATAATTTATACCCTTGAATGTGACGCTCAGCAGGCGCGTCCCGTCTCCATGAATTAAAAACCACATCTCAGTTATTACGTCAACTACGTTCCCTCCATGTGGAGCAAATCTCTCAACTCGTTCTTGTTCTAGCGCTGTTTTTTTTTTTTTTATCATTTCCCGTTGTTTGATATTAAGTAACACTTTTACCTCATTATCACAGACTTGATGAGATTTAGTATCAGTTTCTCTGGACAATGTCAAAACCCTCTCCCTTCATCCCCGCTTCATCACCACTAGCACCTCCACTACTGCTACTACCCTACTACCACCATCACCACTAGCACCTCCACTACTGCTACTACCCTACTACCACCATCACCACTAGCACCTCCACTACTGCTACTACCATACTACCACCATCACCACTAGCACCTCCACTACTGCTACTACCCTACTACCACCATCACCATTAGCACCTCCACTACTGCTACTACCATACTACCACCATCACCACTAGCACCTCCACTACTGCTACTACCCTACTATCACCATCACCACTAGCACCTCCACTACTGCTACTACCCTATCACCATCACCACTAGCACCTCCACTACTGCTACTACCATACTACCACCATCACCACTAGCACCTCCACTACTGCTACTACCCTATCACCATCACCACTAGCACCTCCACTACTGCTACTACCATACTACCACCATCACCACTAGCACCTCCACTACTGCTACTACCCTATTACAATCACAAACTACCACCATCACCACTAGCACCTCCACTACTGATACTACCCTACTACCACCATCACCACTAGCACCTCCACTACTGCTACTACCCTATTACAATCACAAACTACCACCATCACCACTAGCACCTCCACTACTGATACTACCATACTACCACCATCACCACTAGCACCTCCACTACTGCTACTACCCTATTACAATCACAAACTACCACCATCACCACTAGCACCTCCACTACTGATACTACCCTACTACCACCATCACCACTAGCACCTCCACTACTGCTACTACCCTATTACAATCACAAACTACCACCATCACCACTAGCACCTCCACTACTGATACTACCCTATTACCATCACAAACTACCACCATCACCCCTAGTACCTCTACTACTGCTACTACCCTATTACCATCACAAACTACCACCATCACCCCTAGTACCTCTACTACTGCTACTACCCTACTACCACCATCACCACTAGCACCTCCACTACTGCTACTACTCTATTAAACAGAAACTACCACCATCACCACTAGCACCTCTACTACTGCTACTACCCTACTACCACCATCACCACTAGCACCACCACTACTGCTGCTACTCTATTAACCATCACAAGCTACCACCATCACCACTAGCACCTCCACTACTGCTACTACCCTTTTACCATCGCAAACTATCACCATCACCACTAGCACCTCTACTGCTGCTACTACCCTATTACCATCACAAACTACCACCATCACCACTAGCACCTCTACTACTGCTACTACCCTATTACCATCACAAACTACCACCATCACCACTAGCACCTCTACTACTGCTACTACTCTATTACTATCACAAACTACCACCATCACCACTAGCACCTCTACTACTGCTACTACTCTATTAACCATCACAAACTAACACCATCACCACTAGCACCTCCACTACTGCTACTACCCTTTTACCATCGCAAACTACCACCATCACCACTAGCACCTCTACTACTGCTACTACCCTATTACCATCACAAACTACCACCATCACCACTAACACCTCTACTACTGCTACTACCCTATTACCATCACAAACTACCACCATCACCACTAGCACCTCTACTACTGCTACTACCCTATTACCATCACAAACTACCACCATCACCACTAGCACCTCTACTACTGCTACTACCCTATTACCGTCACAAACTACCACCATCACCCCTAGTACCTCTACTACTGCTACTACCCTACTACCACCATCACCACTAGCACCTCCACTACTGCTACTACCCTACTACCACCATCACCACTAGCACCACCACTACTGCTGCTACTCTATTAACCATCACAAGCTACCACCATCACCACTAGCACCTCCACTACTGCTACTACTCTATTAACCATCACAAACTAACACCATCACCACTAGCACCTCCACTACTGCTACTACCCTTTTACCATCGCAAACTACCACCATCACCACTAGCACCTCTACTACTGCTACTACCCTATTACCATCACAAACTACCACCATCACCACTAGCACCTCTACTACTGCTACTACCCTATTACCATCACAAACTACCACCATCACCACTAGCACCTCTACTACTGCTACTACCCTATTACCATCACAAACTACCACCATAACCACTAGCACCTCTACTACTGCTACTACCCTTTTACCATCGCAAACTACCACCATCACCACTAGCACCTCTACTACTGCTACTACCCTATTACCGTCACAAACTACCACCATCACCACTAGCACCTCTACTACTGCTACTACCCTACTACCACCATCACCACTAGCACCTCCACTACTGCTACTACTGTTAAACAGAAACTACCACCATCACCACTAGCACCTCTACTACTGCTACTACCCTACTACCACCATCACCACTAGCACCTCTACTACTGCTACTACCCTATTACCGTCACAAACTACCACCATCACCACTAGCACCTCTACTACTGCTACTACCCTACTACCACCATCACCACTAGCACCTCCACTACTGCTACTACCCTATTACCATCACAAACTACCACCATCACCACTAGCACCTCTACTACTGCTACTACCCTATTACCATCACAAACTACCACCATCACCACTAGCACCTCTACTACTGCTACTACCCTACTACCACCATCACCACTAGCACCTCTACTACTGCTACTACCCTATTACCGTCACAAACTACCACCATCACCACTAGCACCTCTACTACTGCTACTACCCTACTACCACCATCACCACTAGCACCTCCACTACTGCTACTACCCTATTACCATCACAAACTACCACCATCACCACTAGCACCTCTACTACTGCTACTACCCTATTACCATCACAAACTACCACCATCACCACTAGCACCTCTACTACTGCTACTACCCTACTACCACCATCACCACTAGCACCTCTACTACTGCTACTACCCTATTACCGTCACAAACTACCACCATCACCACTAGCACCTCTACTACTGCTACTACCCTACTACCACCATCACCACTAGCACCTCCACTACTGCTACTACCCTATTACCATCACAAACTACCACCATCACCACTAGCACCTCTACTACTGCTACTACCCTATTACCATCACAAACTACCACCATCACCACTAGCACCTCTACTACTGCTACTACCCTATTACCATCACAAACTACCACCATAACCACTAGCACCTC
The DNA here is from genome assembly GCF_038502225.1 of Cherax quadricarinatus. Lineage (NCBI taxonomy): Eukaryota > Metazoa > Arthropoda > Malacostraca > Decapoda > Parastacidae > Cherax > Cherax quadricarinatus. The sequence continues at coordinate 712,556 of NC_091342.1, read as the reverse complement.
TACTACTGCTACTACCCTTTTACCATCGCAAACTACCACCATCACCACTAGCACCT
>NC_091342.1:675000-707500 GCF_038502225.1 Cherax quadricarinatus | reverse complement strand
AAGATAACACTGAATACCTTTCTTAGATTAGCCTAGGTTAATAGTCCAGCAGAGTTAATAATAAGAAAAGTCTTCTTCAGTCAGATTTGGCCTAGAATGTGAAGCAAATCATCTTGTTTCCCTGTGCGAAGTATCATCTTTCCTTGGTGCCGTTACACTATGATATATCAAGAGGCAGCAGCTCACTTACCTCACTAACTTAAGGCAGAGTAACCTTGTCTCTCAGTGGTTGGTGCGTTAACACAACACCGTGCCAAGACTACACTAATGTCTTGTGTGGGTGAAGGGGTCTCCGTCTCTCCCTCTTGTTTGAGGTTAGGTTGCACGTCAAGTCAATTTAGCCTTGAGACGAGTGCCTATGTTACAACTGGTGGTAGTGGCAGGTGTGGGGGGAGGGGGCCGCTGCTCCCTTGTAATCAGACGCCACCCACACAAACACCTACATATGTGGGTCAGTGTTACATACAAGACGAGACGCTTCACCTCTTTCTTTTTATGATTGACGTCACATTTGATGGCCGCAGTTTGTTGTGAGGCTCTTATACTTATATTCCTTCTCCTTTTATGTTTTCCCTTTCTCTTACCAGTCATTTTCTTTCCTCTTCTCTCTTTGCCCCCTCTTCCTTTGTATTCTCCTCCTCCTCTGTCTTCTTCTCCTCCTCTGCCTTCTTTTTCTCCTCCTCTGTCTTCTTCCCCTCCTCCTCTGTTTTCTTCTTTCCAGCTGCAGTCGGGCTAATATGATTTCGTGAGTCAACTCAATAATTGTTCTGAAGGATGGAAATTGTGTATTAGCTATTTATACAGTATAAGTAACCTTCGTCTGCTTGCAGCTGGCATATTACTATTAGTAATACATTACTTTAGGATAGTGTTGTAGTAGTGTGGTGGAAACAGTAGTATACTGTGGTGAAGTGTAGTAGATTGTAGTGGACGAGTTACAGAGACTGTGGCATAATGTAGTGCTTGTTTATAAATGAAGTTTTGGGTGTGTATGTGTGTGTGAGTGAATGTATTGGGAATTGTGAGCGGAATGGGCTTGAGCTAGTGTAATTTATGTGGGTGGGCGTGAGAGGCTGGTGTATTCAGCACAAGGACACGAGGACCACCACCTTGACCTCTCTTCTGTCACCCTCCCACCTGCTCATGTATTTATGCTGGTGTGGAGTGTGTTTGTACAGTGGGAGGAGGGGTGGGTGTATGCTCCCTTAAGTGTCTGCAAGAAGTGAATTCAAGCTCTTGGGTCCCACCTTCGCACGTCGATTAATCAGTACAGTTTGACCCCTGCTTTTTTTTTTGGGGGGGGGGATCTGTCGTATATTCTTTTGAATATATGTGCTGAATTAGCCTGCTAAACATCCCTTGCTAATACATTCCAGTTGTTTAATACCCTCAAACTCATGGATTTTTCTTTTCTTTTGTCCTTAACGTGTAGGTTTCTCCCACCTATATTTAAATATACTATAAAAATTAGTGGGGCAAAAACATTTTTCAATAAATATGATTTTATTTGGCTGTTGTTAAATTTGATGGGACACAGTTATTTGCATAATCATTTAACACACATACACTGCAGATTACAGCTCAATATTGTCTGCATAACAGCTGTGACACAATACTGTCTTCATGATAACGTATAACACAGAGTGCACACTGTACATACTGGGTTAACAACTATAACCCTGGAAGATCTGTCTAGTTCACGTTCGCTCTCAAGGCCATATCCTCCTATCTCACTTCTCTCTTAACTAATATAACTCACAGTTACAGTGAAACAAACCAGGGAACGAGTGGGGTTAGAACCCATGACGAGTGAATCATAAAACTGGAGTTTTACGACCAACTCGCCATGGGTTCAACCCCTGCCCGAACCCTGGTTTATTTGCTATCCTGTTATCACGATTTCATGAGTGGTCACAATAATTCAGAAACCATACAAGTATGAAAATGGTATGCAATTCCGACAAGTACAGGAGTAAGACACGTATGCAACAGTTGTTGAAACGTTTCGCCTACACAGTAGGGTTCTTCAGTCAAATACAGAGGTAGGAGAGGCAGTGGCGTGGTAAAGATAATGTGATCAGTCTGTATTCCACTGAAGAAGCCTACAGTGTAGAGCGAAACGTTTCCATAATAGAGCTACCCAGCTGCTGCACAAGTGTTTCGCTCACAAGTAACGAGGAATATTGGTCCAGGTCAGACTTAAACTTAATCTAATTCCTCATTTCTAATTTGTGGATTAGCTGTCACCTCTCTCTTTCTCTCTTGTTTCAGTTCACAAATCAACTCAGAAATGGTAACGAGAACTGGGTTATTAAAAAGCAACATACACAGAGTAAATATACTGTGTTTTTTATGTGGTCTGTATGACACTCGTGTGGTCTATGTGGCACTCGTATGGTCTATGTGGCACTCGTGTGGTCTATGTGGCACTCGTGTGGTCTGTGTGGCACTCGTGTGGTCTGTGTGGCACTCGTGTGGTCTATGTGGCACTCGTATGGTCTATGTGGCACTCGTGTGGTCTATGTGGCACTCGTGTGGTCTGTGTGGCACTCGTGTGGTCTATGTGGCACTCGTGTGGTCTGTGTGGCACTCGTGTGGTCTATGTGGCACTCGTGTGGTCTATGTGGCACTCGTGTGGTCTATGTGGCACTCGTGTGGTCTGTGTGGCACTCGTGTGGTCTATATGGCACTCGTGTGGTCTATGTGGCACTCATGTGGTCTGTATGACACTTGTGTGGTCTATGTGGCACTCGTATGGTCTATGTGGCACTCGTGTGGTCTATGTGGCACTCGTGTGGTCTATGTGGCACTCGTGTGGTCTGTGTGGCACTCGTGTGGTCTATATGGCACTCGTGTGGTCTGTGTGGCACTCGTGTGGTCTATATGGCACTCGTGTGGTCTGTGTGGCACTCGTGTGGTCTATATGGCACTCGTGTGGTCTATGTGGCACTCGTGTGGTCTGTGTGGCACTCGTGTGGTCTATATGGCACTCGTGTGGTCTATGTGGCACTCGTGTGGTCTATGTGGCACTCGTGTGGTTTATGTGACACTTGTGTGGTCTATGTGGCACTCGTGTGGTCTATGTGGCACTCGTGTGGTCTATGTGGCACTCGTGTGGTCTGTGTGGCACTCGTGTGGTCTATGTGGCACTCGTGTGGCCTATGTGACACTTGTGTGGTCTATGTGGCACTCGTGTGGTCTATGTGGAATTCATGTGGCCTTTGTGGTCTATGTGGTACTCATGTGATCTGTGTGGAACTGTTGTGGTCTATGTGGAACTCATGTGGTCAGTGTAGCACTCATGTGGTCAGTGTAGCACTCATGTGGTCAGTGTAGCACTCATGTGGTCTATGTGGCTCTTTTGTAGTCTGTGACCTTTATATGGTCTATTTAGTCTGACTCTCGTATGGTCTATGTGCCACTCATTTGGTCTATATAACTCTCATTTGGTCTATGTAACTGTCATGTGGTCTATGTGACTGTCACATGTGGTCACTGTTAGAAGCGAGAGTGAGAGTGATATAGTCACCACAAGCCAGATGTTTCAGTGATTCTCACAGCCACAACACTGTTAAATTATACTCATAATTTTCAACATTTTTATGTTCTTGGAGTCATGTTTCAACAACTACATCAGTTTGTGCACATTATATTTATAAGTGGACGCTACAGTCATCGGTGGACGTTGCAGTCATTAGTGGACGCTACAGTCAGTGGACGTTAGTCCACAATACAATTATAAGTGCATAATAGAGGCATAAGTGCACACTACATCCTCCTACACACATTTCCGAGTCACACCCCATACCTCCACGTTCGCTCTCCCCCCCCCACACACACTACCCTCCATACACAGCAAAGGGGCGGGGCCAGGAGCTGTGGCTCGACCCCTGCAGCCATACACTCGTCAACACAGTTCTTCTATGAGTGGTCAGTGGTCAGTCGTCAGTGATCAGTCGTCACGTGGGGTCACAGACCCTGAGCTGCTTTGGGGATTAGCGCGGACGGATACAAAGCATGGCTTGCTTCTGCAGTGTTTTAAAAATTGAGGTTGGAGAGTTGAAGGAGGAGGTCTTGCTTCTCCAGGAGGGGATTAGGAGGCTGAAGGTCCACCTCAATGGGTCTGGGAGAGAGTGTGAGGTGGCTGGAGTTGTGGGGAATGAGGTTTCTAGCAGTGAGGTGCAGTCTGTCTCTTGCTGTGAGGAGGCTGTAGGTGGGGAGGTAGCAACGGCTACCAGCAGTGAGGTGCAGTCCAGCACCTGCTACAAGTGGCGAGTGGTTCCCAGTAATGGGAGGAGAATCAGAATAAGGAAAGTTAAGAGTGAAGATCTGAAGGTAGGAAATCGCTTCTCTGTTCTTCAGGATGAATGTACTTCAGTGGCCAGTGAAGGTAAGGGTACTACTGCCCCTGCTAACTGAGGTAAGCGCATTCTTGTGGTTGGTGACTCTCAGGTAAGATATATTGACCGTGCTTTTTGTAATAGGAATAAGAAGATGAGAGATAGAGTGTGCTTCCCTGGAGCTGGTGTTGGAGACATAGTTAACAGGCTGGATAATATTATGTCAGGTAATGGGAACAAGCCCATTATCTGTCTCAGTGCTGGTGGAAATGATATTGGGAAGGGTAGGAGAGAAGAGCTGCTAGATAAGTACAGGTCAGCTATAGATTTCATTAAGTCTAAGGGTGGGGTCCCAATCATATGTAGCATCTTGCCTAGAAGGGGAGTAGGAAATGAATGGTTGTCTAGGGCAACTGGTGTAAATTGCTGGCTAGATACTGCAAGGAACTTGCAATCCCATTCATTGACAACTGGAACAACTTTTATGGCAAACATGATATGTATGCAAGGGATGGGGTACATCTCTCTGGGGCTGGGGTGGTAGCACTTGCAAACTCAATTGAGAAGGCCATTGGTGAAATGCCTATGATTTTAAACTGATAGAAGATAGAGGTATGGGTGTGTGTGGGAAACAAGCAGGTTGCAACACTAGGGTTGGAAACAGTAAATGTATAAAAGGCATTCAGCATGAAGTTATAAATAAAGACAATAGATCAGGTCAGCAAACAAAGGGGGACAGCAGAGGGCAGCAAGGGACTAGCTCCCTTAAGGTTTACTATACTAATAGCAGGAGTGTAAGAAATAAAATAGATGAGCTAAGATTAATTGCAAGTGCAGGAAACATAGATATTATTGCTATAACAGAGACCTGGCTCAATCTGAAAGATAGAGAGATGCCCTCTGAATGTCACATACAAGGCTATAAATTATTCCACACTGACAGGGTCAACAGGAAGGGTGGTGGAGTAGCGATGTATGTCAGAGACAATTTAAATTGTTGTGTTAGACAAGATATAAAATTAGAAGAGTCAGCCACTGAATCTGTTTGGTTACAGCTTCTCGAGGGCCGAGAAAAAGTAATTTTGGGTGTGATTTACAGGGCCCCAAATCTTGATAGGGAGTGCAGTAAACTTCTATGGGACGAAATTCGTAAGGCATCTACATACGAAAATGTTGTGCTAATGGGAGATTTCAACTATAGACAGATTGGAGCAATTTGACAGGAAATTTAGAGTCAGGTGACTTCCTTGATATGATCCAGGATTGTTTTTTAAAACAGTTTGTGACAGAGCCAACTAGGGGAAATAACCTCCTTGACTTAGTTCTTGCCAGTAGGGAAACACTAATTAATAATCTTGAGGTTAATGATGAGCTTGGGGAAAGTGATCACAAATCACTCAGTTTTAATATATCATGGAATTCCCCTAATAATGGCAATCAAGTCTCTGTCCCTGACTTCCGCTTGGCTGATTTCATAGGACTGAAAAATTACTTAGGTGGGTTGAACTGGAATGACCTGACTAAGGGTCAGGTAGGTGGTGATGGTTGCCGATATGACGCTTTCCAGGGCATAGTTCTAGCTGCTCAGTCAAATTATGTTCCAAATAGGGAAATCAGATCAAACAAAAATGATCCTAAATGGATGAACAATAGATTAAAATATCTAATTGGTCAAAAGAGAGGCATATATAGGCAAATCAAAAGAGGAGAGGGGCAATTAAGAAATCGATATATTCAGTTAAAGAGAAAAATGAAAAAGGGAATTAGAAAAGCAAAAGGAGATTATGAGGTTAAAGTTGCAAGAGAATCGAAGACTAACCCAAAAGGATTCTTTCAGGTATACAGAAGTAAGATCAGGGACAAGATAGACCCACTCAAAAGTTCCTCGGGTCAGCTCACTGACAGTGATAAGGAAATGTGTAGAATTTTTAACACATACTTCCTCTCAGTTTTTACACAGGAGGATACCAGCGATATTCCAGAAATGATAAATTATGTAGAACAGGACGATAATAAACTGTGCACGATTAGGGTCACAAGTGACATGGTCTTTAGGCAAATAGATAAACTAAAACCTAGCAAATCCCCAGGCCCTGATGAACTGTATGCAAGGGTTCTAAAGGAATGTAAAGAGGAGCTTAGCAAACCTTTGGCTAATCTTTTCAACATATCACTACAAACTGGCATGGTGCCAGATAAGTGGAAAATGGCAAATGTGATACCTATTTTCAAAGCAGGTGACAGGTCCTTGGCTTCGAACTATAGACCAGTAAGCCTAACCTCCATAGTGAGAAAATTTATGGAATCAATAATTGCCGAGGCAGTTCGTAGCCACCTTGAAAAGTATAAATTAATCAAAGAATCTCAGCATGGTTTTACAAAGGGGCGTTGCTGCCTTACGAATTTATTAACTTTTTTCACTAAGGTATTTGAGGAGGTAGATCATGGTAATGAATATGATATTGTGTATATGGACTTCAGTAAGGATTTTGACAGGGTCCCACATCAGAGACTATTGAGGAAAATTAAGGCACATGGAATAGGAGGAGAATTTTTTTCCTGGATAGAGGCATGGTTGACAAATAGGCAGCAGAGAGTTTGCATAAATGGGGAGAAATCAGAGTGGGGAAGCGTCACGAGCGGTGTTCCACAGGGGTCAGTGTTGGGCCCCCTGCTGTTCACAATCTACATAAACGACATAGATGAGGGCATAAAGAGCGACATCAGCAAGTTTGCCGATGACATCAAAATAGGCCGTCGAATTCATTCTGACGAGGACATTAGAGCACTCCAGGAAGATTTGAATAGACTGATGCAGTGGTCGGAGAAATGGCAGATGCAGTTTAATATAGACAAATGCAAAGTTCTAAATGTTGGACAGGACAATAACCATGCCACATGTAAACTAAATAATGCAGATCTTAATATTACGGATTGCGAAAAAGATTTAGGAGTTCTGGTTAGCAGTAATCTGAAACCAAGACAACAGTGCATAAGTGTTCGCAATAAAGCTAATAGAATCCTTGGCTTCATATCAAGAAGCATAAATAATAGGAGTCCTCAGGTTGTTCTTCAACTCTATACATCCTTGGTTAGGCCTCATTTAGATTATGCTGCACAGTTTTGGTCACCGTATTACAGAATGGATATAAATGCTCTGGAAAATGTACGAAGGAGGATGACAAAGTTGATCCCATGTGTCAGAAACCTTCCCTATGAGGATAGACTAAGGGCCCTGAATCTGCACTCTCTAGAAAGACGTAGAATTAGGGGGGATATGATTGAGGTGTATAAATGGAAGACAGGAATAAATAAAGGGGATGTAAATAGTGTACTGAAAATATCTAGCCTAGACAGGACTCGCAGCAATGGTTTTAAGTTGGAAAAATTCAGATTCAGGAAGGGTATAGGAAAGTACTGGTTTGGTAATAGAGTTGTGGATGAGTGGAACAAACTCCCAAGTACAGTTATAGAGGCCAGAACGTTGTGTAGCTTTAAAAATAGGTTGGATAAATACATGAGTGGATGTGGGTGGGTGTGAGTTGGACCTGATAGCTTGTGCTACCAGGTCGGTTGCCGTGTTCCTCCCTAAAGTCAATGTGACCTGACCTGACTAGGTTGGGTGCATTGGCTTAAGCCGGTAGGAGACTTGGACCTGCCTCGCATGGGCCAGTAGGCCTGCTGCAGTGTTCCTTCGTTCTTATGTTCTTCTTATGAGAGGGGTATGAGAAGGCCACAGTCACCAACATGGACGACGTTGAAAGGTTCATGTCTGCAGGCGACCTGCAGCACCTCCAGCCCCTCCGTCACATTGCCGAAGGGACATTTGAAGACGTCGTCGGGGTTGTCACGGAGACACACAGCGAAAAGTGAGCCGAACTTACGTTGTTCCTCACCTCCTACTCCACACACCTGCCCAGCAGTCTTGGGCTGGCTCCACCTGCAACAGTGATGGGCTGTTAAGGTCATGAGGTGTTAAGGTTATGTGGGAAAATGTGAGCAGGGGGTTCCCACAAGGATCGGTACTTGCCCTGATGCTCTTTACAATTTATAGCAGTGACTTGTGCTCCGCGTCAATGATCTGCCACAGAGAAATTCATCATGCGTGTGTCTATTTACCGATAATGTAAAACTTGTGATAAGAATAAGAAAATGTACAAAAGGAGAGATACAATGTAATCTAAGAGACATTGTTAGATTAGTCAAATAAATGGCTGTAGAAGTTCAAGGTAATGCAGAACATAAATGAGAGTGAAGACCAGAAACGGAGTATAGTATAAGAGGATCAAATAGTATTTATAAAGCTAGAAACATGTATGTGTGGATCTCAGTGCAAGGAGTGGTAGAGGTTCTATCCTCCGTCTGCTAGTTGTGACCCGGTCTATGACCACTCAAGCTGTTGGTGATCAACCCTCCACAGTAGAAGACAGAACTTACAAATATCAGCATATGAAAAAGATGAAGAATTACATCGATCATATTATTGGAGGTTCACATCAGCCTCACAGCTCTGGCAGCATATGCGAAGCTGGAGAATATCTGGATAGATTTCAGGGACTTTAACAAAAAAACTTTAGGATATTATACACGTCATAGATTAATTCTATAATAAATTGCCCTTCACTAACATAGTCTATGATAGCCCTAACTGATTACATACATTAAGAGGTTTAAAAAAGTCTGGAAGTTTGCACAAGACAAGTTCTACTGTGCGGAGGTATACCGTGAGTAGATGTATGTTAATGCCCAGGGTTTGTTACCTGGACCTCAGCAATGAGAGTCGCTACTCTCACAGCTGGACAACGGCGACCAGTGCATACCGTGAGTAGAGATAAAAGAAACTGAATTAAAAAAAACGTGGAGGTAAGAAGACTAGATAAAGACATTATTATGACATAAACACATTATTATGACATATATACATGTTTTTTTAAATGTGAGGACTAGAGACAAGAGAGCAGAAATGGAAGCAAATGAGCCACAGACGTGTGAAGAAATCCCTCAGTCAGAGTGGTAGGAAAGTGGGATGAGCAGGCGGTGAAGGCATACTATACACTATTTCATAAGTAGATATGACAGAGGCCAAGAGGCCAGGAATCAATGATATCAGTTAAGAAGCCGGGTCAAGAGATGTGACTCGACTCTTCACAAACACACTTACTCTCTGCCCCACTCGAGATTATCCATAAGAGCTTCACCACCGAGGCCTCCTTTACCCTGGTAGTCGCCGCCCCTCAAGTACTCCCCTGGTTGCCCCTTCTCACTCATACCATCGAACCTGCCAGAGAGAGAGAGTTGAGTACAACATTATAAGGAGAAAAGAGTACTGGAGAATACCTCTCGGCTATACTAGGTGGGTCACACACCCAACCACTCCCACTTATGTTTCTGCCCAAACAAAGAGATGTTACAAAAAAGGTTGAGGAATAGTTTTACTTTGTACACACAAAACTGAGCGTAGAAATTATTTTAATTACAAATTGAAAGCAAATAGTAATAGTTAACAAGAAACCAACAAAATGAAATGAAAGCTGGGCCACTTTTCAGCTGTTATATAATGAACCGGGCAAGATCAAGATCAACAAGTAGACCAGGCTTTATTTTTCAAATTCCGAGTAACTTTTATATACTAAGATTGTAAATAAGTAAAATCAAATTTGAAAAGAGTGAATTGTATTTGATTATATGTATATATATACAATAAAAAATACAAATATAAATCCGAGGAGTCTTTTCATGGTTTAGAGTGACCTGACCTCCTGCAGCCACTGTTGAGCTTAAACTAAATTTTCCTTTAAACAAATTCTAAGATACTGTTTGGCTAAGGTTAAACAAGAAATGGATTCTTTAAAAACTGAACAATATTGCAAATCTATGTGTTCTTATATTAGCGACAGGACATCCATCACATAGAAACACGCTTAAAAATTCATTCATAACAAACGAGTGACATTCTTGAATCCTGTCTTATTAAGCAAAAGCAAAACAGTTAATTTTAGCCCCTAACATGCACTTATTAGGTAATTATATGATGGAAAATGTAGTCCGCAGAATCAAAGACAGCTTCTCTCATGTTGATAAATTAAGGTTGATTTAACCTCGATTCTGTTGTGATTAAAGTCTTAAGGGTTAGGTGTAACTGGTGTGGCGATACCGACAACTTGTAGGTAAAAGACGTAAATACTGATAAAGACGGTTACTAAGAAAATGTCTGGCCACGAGTGGCTTCTTGATTTTTAAGGCAAGAGTAGCTAGAACAACCAATTGCTTCTGAAACTGTATGAATGTTCTATAGCTTCAGTAGCAGGGTATTAGATACAAAGTGAGAGATTAGTTACCTAGTGCCGTAATAGAGGGGTTCCATTGTACTAGATACATAAAAGAATCGTTACCTAGTGCCGCGGTAGAAAGGTTCCATTGCACTAAGATACGAAAAAGAATCGTTACCTAGTACCGCGGTAGCAGGGTCCCAAGGTACCCAGACAAAGAGCCTGAAATTGCTGTGAGCGCTTCATTTTGCCCACCAACGTAATGTAAACACGGCCAAGACGACGCTCTCCTGCCTTGATGTCCAGAAACACCATCGGCGACTCCTTCTTCACACATGACATCAGCACCGTCAGCTACCCGAGTAGGGAAAAGTTCACTGATTATTCAACCGCTGGAAATGACAGCTAGCAGGTCAGAGAACTAAAAGGTGAACGCTTCTTAGATCAATGTTTTCTCAATTGACAAATAAAATTGAGCTTAGCAAACAGGAACTAAAAGCAAATAACAAATCCCCTGCCTGCTGTTAACAGAGTAAAAGCAAACTGGAGGAGATACACGGTATAAGTTAAGGCGCGTCGGCGCCTTTCCTCACCTTGATGGCGACACTGTAAGCAGTGGAGGCAGGCCTGAGGCTGTATACATGGATGCCCTTCTTCTCCACCTTCACCTGAGCCAGACCTCCACCTTCACTGAGGGCTAGCACGGCCGGCCTCGAGCTCAAGATCACCTGGTCAGGTATGCTGACAGAGTTGCCCTCCTCAATGCCGTCCTGTAGAGCCCACACCCTATCACGCACTGTTTTGGCCGACTCGAAGACGGACGTGATGGACGACAAAGTGTTGGCTGACTGAGCCTTGCGATAGATCCTTGTTGTCTCTTGCAGTAGGTGAGCTGCCTCCTGTATGTCTGACAAGTCACGTAGTGTGCGGGTGACGGAGTACCCTAGACGAATTACCACTTCCTCGCAGCTTGCTATAGAGAGGCGCTCAGCACGTTCCTTCACCTGTCACACAAACAATCATCATTGTGGTAAGAGAGTGCCATTTTGATAGAGGCTGCATATTTTCTATGCTGGCACCAACGAACCCACACGGAGACAATACAGCAGAAGGTAGTGAAGAAGGCCACATTAGTAGGTCCATCTTCTGGTTTACTGTCTGCACGTGAAATCGCTTGTACCATTGTGTGTGTGTGTGTGTGTGGATATTCAAGGTTAAGTCCAGTCTTTGCCTTCTCATCAGTCACAAGGACCTCACGAGTCCTCCAACCCTTCCTTCCACTACTGTCCGCTGTTCTTTTGCCGACCATTATTTGCAGTTCATGCCTTCAGCTTATAATCTTTCACCTCTCACACAAACATTAAAACGAAGCTTTCTGTCTCCTTTAAGTACTGTTATTGTAATATTGTTTAAAAAATAATAACATAACTCATCAGTGTATCAAAATGCCCACAACATTATGTAGCTTATTTAGAAAAATCAAATGTTTTTATGATCTAGCATTCCCTCACCTCCCACGTTGTCCCACTCATTCATAGAAACAGCACATGATTTCTGCAGAGTTTTGCTTATCATTTCAGCCCAGCATTCGTATAAGTTTCTTGCTCCTCCGGACGATGCTTACAATATTAACTCATTATCCTTCCACTCACTTACACTAACACTCACACCACTAGTATGCGTACCTGTGCAATAAACATACCCAGCAACACAGCCACACACATATGTACGCCAACATACACATATACACTAACACTTACACCTACATCCCCTGCACTGACCTGTGTGACCACCTCCTGGATGCGACAAACGGAATGACTGTTCCTGGGGTGGTGGTCGAAGAGGCACTCTCCGCAGGCTGCCGCATCGCAGCTGCTGCACCAGAACGACAGTCGAACTCGATGTTCAGGACACAAGCTGCCCGAGTCCTCTGCCTGCAACACAAACCATCTCCTATATTCACCTCACAATGAGCTCACAAATTGGAAGTTGAACCTAGATGAACTCTGGAACGCGTGCAGTAGCCAACTCCTCGAGGGGAGTTCTGGGTATTTTGGATGGCCGTAGATAATATAATCAGTCATATAAAATTGCTGAGAGCTTCTCACATTGTATGTATTATCTATCACTGGACAAAATATATCTATATGGAACAAATCTGATTAAATCTCAATCCAAGGCGCTGTATGATCCATAAGGGTTTTGTGCTCACTAGGCAATATAAAATAATAATAATAATAATAATAATAATAATAATAATAATAATAATAATAATTAATCGGTCCGTCCAGACGTCAAGGTATTACTGGCGACTTGGTAAAAGTCAAAGACAAATCGAAACATCGTCTAGTTTTTAAGTGTGCTGCACACGAGTGTGGTATACAATGAATCTGTCACACCAGTGCTTCTTTTGAAGAGAACCAGTATCTGCATCTATAACCAATATGGTCAATGAGACCATATGTGGAAATTTATAAATACTAAAAATTCCCACTGCCCAGTTCGAATGTAAATGTTTTAGGGTCGTGGTCACAGGGATGGCGAGAGTCGGATCTCTCCCTTAGAGTCCATTAGCACCCATAGATACGCGAGTTAACTTATAATAATATAATGAATATTAATCCAGAAGCTGGTAATCTGTGTACATAAATATTAGTTAGGGAACCCCAATGAACACAGTGACCGCTAGAGTGTATGCTAGGATTACTAATTTTTTATTAACTGCTTACAGGACCCATTCCATTTGTGCACGTGGCATCTTGGTAAGAGAGAGAGAGGTCATTAGAAGTTCTTAACCTGGTTGAATCAGGGAATTTCTTGCTAGGGTAGAATCACTCCACATCAAGTAAGTCTGCTCTAGTTGTGCATGGAAAAAGGCAAGACTTTCCTGTTAGCTAGTTAACTATCTAAAGAAGTGTACCCATAGGAGTGCTTGTGAGAACAGGACATAGGAGTCTTGTGTTATTTGTGTCAACAAAGTGGGCATCTCACAAATTCCCACACCATAGTTCATTGTTACGGCAACATAAGTTATGCCAGATAGCCACTTATAATAAACCGAACAAAATCTTATATTATCTCAACCTATCTAAGATCAAGAGTTGAATTCTATATTAGGTTTGGCTTAGTTATATCAGATTAGGTTTTATTAAAACAGTTTTTTCCACTTAGAAAATGTAACTAGCTCCATTACACAATTAATTTAATATTGCATAATTTACACCTCAAGGTAGGTTCCTTGACGCTGGTGAGGGGTCTTGATCTAGGGAATTGGATCTGTGCTCCAATTCCCTGAATTAAGCCTGAATGCCTTCCATCCCCCCCCACAGGCGCTGTATAATCCTACGGGTTTAGGGTTTCCCAATTATAATAATAATAATAATTGTATAATTTACATAATAGAAAACATTGGGACGTAAAGTAAGTATTGATCAAGAAATTTCATGAACTACCAAAGCCGAGTAAATTGAAGTCCTTCAGTAATGAACACAAGTGACAAATCATTTCCAAACTATGGAAGACTAGCAGAAGTGAGAGCAGTCGGAGCTTTAACAAAGTTAATCCTTCACAACCAGAGCCTAATATCGTTTTCTTTTATACACTTCTAGGAGCAAGAGTCTAATTATAGAAGGTAGACAAAAATAAACTTATGAGTATTTCTCTCAATGTATATATATATATATATATATATATATATATATATATATATATATATATATATATATATATATATATATATATATATATATATATATATATGCTGAGAGTTTACTTCAATCCCTTCAAGTAATCTATGTACACCAGTAAGTTTATTTAGATACAGGTATACATAAATACAATTAATTTTCTTGTCCTGTTTCCAGACAAACCTTACCAAACCAACAAACCGATACAGTTACACAAATTATCATACATAGTAACAAATGTGTAAATTTCCTAGGGTATCACGCTATAAAAGGTCAGACAAAGTGGCCGGGAGAATACCGGCGAAAAAAAAAAAAAGTGGCTTGTTTCCATTGGGGCCCTTGTTAAATCTTACTATTAAACTCAACTGCGTGAAAATCAGTTACTAAGGGAGATATACAAGGAATAAGGTAAACTGATTTATTTATATTAACATTAAAGAGAGGATCAGCTTACAATAATAGGTACATGAATATTAGCTAAACAAGAAATTATTCTCCTCCATTTCTGTAGCTTCATTCATTCGGTATCTTTTAGTTCTCTTCCTAAACTAGCTCATGCTAGGACTGGCTTTGACATGGACAGGCAGTCCGTTCCACTCCTTTAGTTATGCAATAAAAGGTGTTTGAAGCCTGACCACATACTGTGGGTAAGATAAGATAATGTAATGCAAAACTGTGTTCACTCTCCCTAGTACCATTATCCCAGCAATATATTCTTGTTCAGTATAAATATGCTGAGAGTTTACCTTAATCCTTAATTTGGGGCAGCCTTAATGGCTCTCATATAACGAATTTAGAATACATTATTCTGACTATCAGCTGCAAACACTGGATCACTGTGGCCTTTCTAGACATGACTTCCCGACGGAGAATAATGGCCAAACTTAATGATATTAATTTAAGAGGTTTTCTAACCCGAGAGAGAGAGAGAGAGAGAGAGAGAGAGAGAGAGTGGAGCAGCTTACCTGCAAGGCAGTATGGATCTTGCTGGAGGAAGCCAAGCACTGTATATTAAAGTTTACTGGAAGACTGTCAGGTTCCACGTTTTCATATTTCTGTCTGTGTAACATGGAATAAAAATCTAATCTCAGATCTTTTTCTCAGCGATATCAATAAAATGTATTAATAATGTTATTTAGTACAAAATCTACACACATATTACAGCTTAAGAGACCACTTTTGGTGCAACTCTGTAAGCATTAATAATAATAATAATAATAATAATAATAATAATAATAATAATGTTGCTGCTGCTGCTGTTGTAATTATTATTAGTTATAATTTTAATTGTAATTATTTAGTAATAATATAACCGGGGTGACACACTGTTTTACTCAGGAGAAAGCGATAAACCCGTGGGTGTCGTATAACCCTGGGTAATTGGAATCAATCACATTCAGTTCAAAGGGAGAATCCAGTTCCCTGGCTCAGAGCTCTTAGATGGTGGGGGGAGAGAACGTACCTACAGGAAGGACAGATAATGTCGCCCCTGGCGGCCAGGTCTTTGATACAGAGTCTGCAGAAGGTGTGGCCGCAGCGAGGCAGCAGCAACGGCCGCCGGAACATCGCGTCGAAGTCTGTAAGACACACACCGCAGGTGAGAGCCGCCTCCGCTGCGGGTGCCTGGTTGGTGCCGCCACTGAATGGTGCATCCCCTGCGGGTGCCAGGCTCTCTGGTACGGCTGTGGCCATCACCACGGTCAACCTGTAAGTAAAGGCACAATACCGTGACTGCAACAGTTCACAAATAACCCACATTTAGGGCGAGGTTTCGGACCGTCTTGAGTCATTGTCCAGGATGGACCGAAACGTCGGCCGAAGTTTCCTTTCCAAAGTACGTATGCGTTGTTTGTGAAACAAATTTGCAGTTTTATTAAGATTGTGCATGAAACTTCACGGCTGCTGACTCTTGTCGACCATATTGGACGGATATATTGAAGGGTTATATGGGGACAACAGTGAAGTATAAGACAGAAATGCATCATTATGGTTAAGTGATGACAAGATGGCAACACAAGGGAGGGACATAGTATGGTTTATTTCCCTTATTCTCCTACCCATCCTTTCCCAGGATGCCATCAACAACACTCTACCAACACCCAAGTACCTAGTTACCACTACTTGAACAAGGACAGTAGGTATAAGGAGATTTATCCACTTATCTAGGCCAGGAAATCGAACCCGATTCCTTTTCAAGTGTGAGCCGAATGCTCTCCCACTGAGGTAAATCAGTAGGAGATTTATATATATTTTTAATCCAGGAGGGAGCACCAAACCCAAAAGATAAGTTTCGTTCCCTGGATCAAGAGCTCTTCACCAGCGTCAAGGCACTTCTCCAGATGGATTCAGAGATCATATAGGCAGCTAGTGTAAGAATATAAGAGGCTCTTATTATTATTATTATTATTATTATTATTATTATTATTATTATTATTATTATTATTATTATTATATAAATGGAGAAAAGGCAAACCAGTAAGTGCATTACATCGTCTGAATAATGTAAGATAATTACTTTTAATCCCATGAAACACGACGTTATGGATCCTAATGACGAGGAACTGTGAGTCTTGTGATATTTCTGAACAAGTTACCTCAGTCACTTATCTCACTCTCACTACTCGGCACATCTTACCTTGCTAATTGACAGGCTTGTTCTCTAGCTAACTAGCTTCACAGAGACGTCAGCAGGCAGATTATCGAGGGATAACTTCGTCAGCTGCTGCTTAAGTCAGGCTGACAATGTCTAGTGCTGTTCATGTTAGCTGCTGATAACACGGGCAGCACGAATCTGCAAGTGTTATCGTACAGTTTCTTCTTCGATAATATACATTTCTTTTATTCATTACGCCCGTTACAGCAAATTATTATTTTGTAACTAAACTGTTCCACTTTCAGATGTGTATTTTCTTCGTTTTTCTTTAGTGAAAGAGCACTCGTGTATATTACTACGTGCGCTTGTTCTTGGTCAGGCAGAAGTTGTGTTATCAGTGGGAGGAATACAAGAAGATAAGGGTTGTGTACAGGAGTTATCACTTGGCTCATTATATGGCAGTGATGACGATAATCAAGAGAACAATAGCCAGATAACCGTTGTGGTAGTGGGATATATTGGTGTAAGTGGGATGTAGGACTGGGAGGTTAGAGTAGGATGTAGGACTGGGAAGTGTGTGCGGGACGTAGGATTGGGAAATGTGAGTGGGATATAGGACTGGGAAATGTGAGTGGGATGTAGGACTGGGAAATGTGAGTGGGATGTAGGGCTGGGAAATGTGAGTGGGATATAGGACTGGGAAATGTGAGTGGGATGTAGGACTGGGAAATGTGAGTGGGATGTAGGGCTGGGAAGTATGAGTGGGATTCAGGACTGGAAAGTGTGAGTGGGATGTTTGGATGTAAGTGGATTGTCGATGTACAAGTGGATTGTTTGGGTGTTGGAGTGGAATGTTTGTATAACAGAGTGTGACGTGAACTGCAAAAGAAAGATGCACGAATGCTTTTTAACATAATATTAGTCACCCAAAATGAATTCAGGGCAATTAACACAATTGTAAATCGACGCAAACTCTTCCACCTGTCTGACGCTGACTGCCACCACTGCCACCAGGCTGACGCTGACTGCCACCACTGCCACCAGGCTTACGCTGACTACCACCACTGCCACCAGGCTTACGCTGACTACCACCACTGCCACCAGGCTGACGCTGGCTACCACCACTGCCACCAGGCTGACGCTGACTACCACCACTGCCACCAGGCTGACGCTGACTATCACCACTGCCACCAGGCTGACGTTAAATCCTTGCAGTTAGAGTTCGCACACCAACTTCACTCATCTTTACACCTAATACTCTTTTGATATTTTAAATTACAGAAGATCTTTGCTCTTTTCTGTAAGAGTGTGTGTGTGTACTCACCTATTTGTGGTTGCAGGGGTTGATTCACAGCTCCTGACCCCACTTCGCTGGTCGTTACTAGGTCCACTCTCTCCCTCTACCTCTACACTCTCTAGATTGTTCCACTTACAGCTCGAAGGCTGAATACTTCCTTACATCCCTATGACTCATCTTAGTTTCCATCTTCCAGTTGTGCCCTCCTGTTCCTATTTCCCATCTCTGAAACATTCTGTCCCTGTTCACCTTGGCAATTCTTCTCAGTATTTGGTACGTAGTTTATCATGTCTTCCCTAGTCCTCCTGTCCTCCATTGTCTTCAGGATGAGTTCCCTTAACCTCTCCTCATAGGACATACTCTTAGCTCCAGTACTAGTCTAGTTGCAAACCTCTGCACTTTCTCCAATTCCTTGATGCGCTTGACCAGGTGTGGGTTCCATACTGGTGCCACGTACTCCAATATGGACTTTATGTACACAGTGTACAGTGTCGTGAATGTCTCCTTACCTAGATGTCGAAACCCTATTCTTAGATTTACCAGATGCGCATTTGCTGCAGAAGTTATTTGGCTAGTGTGCGACTCAGGGGATATGTTGAGTATAATACTCACCTCTTTGACCCCCGAGCCTGTACTCCGTTTATGATCTTCTTTGACCTTACCAAAGCTTCATAACTTTCCACTTGGTGGGTTTTAAGCTCCGGGAGTCACTTGTCAAACCAGGCCTGTTCACATCCATTTGTAGCCTTTGCTGGTCTGTGTATGTGTGTACTCACCTAATTGTGGTTGCAGGGGTCGAGACCCAGCTCCTGGCCCCGCCTCTTCACTGAGTGCTACTAGGTCCTCTCTCCCTGCTCCATGAGCTTTATCATACTTCATCTTAAAGCAATGTATGGTTCCTGCCTCCACTACCTCACTTGCTAGGCTATTCCACTTCCTGACTACTCTGTGTGTGTGTGTGTGTGTGTACTCACCTAATTGTTGTTGCAGGGGTCGATTCATGGCTCCTGACCTCGCCTTTTCACTGGTCGCCACTAGGTCCACTCTCTCCCTGCTCCGTGAGATTTATCATACCTCTTCTTAAAGCTATGTATGGATCCTGCCTCCACTACCTTACTTTCCAGACTATTCCACTTCCTGACAACTCTATGGCTGAAGAAATACTTCCTAACATCCCTGTGGCTCATCTGAGTCTTCAACTTCCAATTGTGACCCCTTGTTGCTGTGTCCCATCTCTGGAACGTACGTGTGTGTGTGTGTGTGTGTGTGTGTGTGTGTGGAAATGCACCTCTGGTATTTTAATGAATCCACCCACTCCCCAGCCTCCTTCCCTCCTTCCCTAATTCCCTCTCCATCTCCTCCCCTCCGTCCGTGCTCGACCTTGGTCTACTTACCTTACTTCCGGAAGAAAGCTGACCAGTAAATGGCATTAGTGCTGCCTCATTATAACGTTAATTATAAATACAGTTGTTATAGTTTCTTATTGTTCATAGTAGTAATAGTAGTAGTGGTACAAACAGTAGTAGTAGTAATGGTGGTAATACCAGTAGTAGTAGTAGTAGTAGTAAATACAGAATATTAATTTCAAGATTTAATGAAAGTATAAAGTAATAATTAGCTTATATATGTTCATGTATAAATGTCAATCTGGTAGGAACCTGAATTTCCCAAAACAAGTCACGTGCTGAAATTTGCTGTATATGCAAGTGGCTGAAAGAGAATTGTCATTTGTATATCATGAGGAAACACTAAATCCTTAGGGGTCACAGAGCGTCTAGGAAATGCGAGGCAATGAGGCTTGATCCAGTGAAGGGAAATGTAGATCCAGTTCTGAGGATCAAGAGCCCTTCAGCATCAAAGCACCATCCCTGAAGGAAGGGAGGTAGGAAAAATGTTGAAAATATGTCACAGTGATTGATTTTATCGGGTCTTGTTAGGTTAAATCTCCACAAAGTAGGTTTTTATGTGTCCATGACTTCTGTGTGTCCTTAATTAAGACCATGGTTAAAATATATATATACATACTGATCATAGTGACATACTGAGCGTGAGTCAGAGGTTCAACAGGTCATGTCTTGCGATGTTTGTTGTAATGTTATCGTAACCTCAGGGTTAACCCGGCTCACCAGTGTTTACAGCCCAGCTATGTCCATCTTGTGTTATTTTTATCAAAGCTGATTACTCCATATGTGGCTGCCCTGATCTATATGACATTTCATAAGATTAAAGAAAGAACTGTTTACACAACACACCGATCATACAAGATGGTTTTCCTGTCAAACTGCATCACACAAGATGGTTTTCCTGTCGTACTGCTTCACACAAGATGGTTTTCCTGTCGTACTGCTTCACACAAGATGGCTTTCCTGTCGTACTGCATCACACAAGATGGTTTTCCTGTCGTACTGCATCACACAAGATGGTTTTCCTGTCGTACTGCATCACACAAGATGGTTTTCCTGTCGTACTGCTTCACACAAGATGGTTTTCCTGTCGTACTGCATCACACAAGATGGCTTTCCTGTCGTACTGCCTCACACAAGATGGTTTTCCTGTCGTACTGCATCACACAAGATGGTTTTCCTGTCGTACTGCATCACACAAGATGGCTTTCCTGTCGTACTGCTTCACACAA
The DNA here is from genome assembly GCF_038502225.1 of Cherax quadricarinatus. NCBI lineage: Eukaryota > Metazoa > Arthropoda > Malacostraca > Decapoda > Parastacidae > Cherax > Cherax quadricarinatus. The sequence continues at coordinate 686,680 of NC_091342.1, read as the reverse complement.
GATGGCTTTCCTGTCGTACTGCTTCACACAAGATGGTTTTCCTGTCGTACTGCATCACACAAGATGGCTTTCCTGTCGTACTGCATCACACAAGATGGCTTTCCTGTCGTACTGCATCACACAAGATGGCTTTCCTGTCGTACTGCATCACACAAGATGGCTTTCCTGCCGTACTGCATCACACAAGATGGCTTTCCTGTCGTACTGCATCACACAAGATGGCTTTCCTGTCGTACTGCATCACACAAGATGGTTTTCCTGTCGTACTGCATCACACAAGATGGCTTTCCTGTCGTACTGCTTCACACAAGATGGCTTTCCTGTCGTACTGCTTCACACAAGATGGTTTTCCTGTCGTACTGCATCACACAAGATGGCTTTCCTGTCGTACTGCATCACACAAGATGGCTTTCCTGTCGTACTGCATCACACAAGATGGCTTTCCTGTCGTACTGCATCACACAAGATGGTTTTCCTGTCGTACTGCATCACACAAGATGGCTTTCCTGTCGTACTGCATCACACAAGATGGCTTTCCTGTCGTACTGCATCACACAAGATGGCTTTCCTGCCGTACTGCATCACACAAGATGGCTTTCCTGTCGTACTGCATCACACAAGATGGCTTTCCTGTCGTACTGCATCACACAAGATGGCTTTCCTGCCGTACTGCATCACACAAGATGGCTTTCCTGCCGTACTGCATCACACAAGGTGAGTTTTCATGCAGAGTAATGAAATAAGAGTCAGTCATACAATCTGGACACTAAACAAGACAGTTTCCAAAATTTTATCCAGTTCACTGACAGACATATTTTTACGACTTTCACAAAGTACAGAAGATCCTAATTTTGTACCAAAACTAACTTAGCGACCTCACTAACCTTGCTAAAATTAACGTCATATAATTTAACTAAATCCTGTCCAACCACTGGTAATATTTAACATTAACTATACTATTTTCGTCATGTTTATACTGAGTTGAAGCAACAGTCAATTTAGATTATTTATTTGTCAAGATGATCGCTACCTTATAAGCCGAGATTACACACACTGTTTAAAAAAAAAAAAAAAAACACGATATATGAACCTACCCTGGGCAAATGCAGTGTAAAAGAACCAAACCCTTATGAGTCATTCAGTAGTAGTAGTAGTGCTGCTGCTGCTGCTGCTGCTGCTGCTGCTGCTGCTGCTGCTGCTGCTGCTACTGCTGCTACTGCTGCTGCTGCTGCTGCTGCTGCTGCTGCTGCTACTGCTGCTACTGCTGCTACTGCTGCTGCTGCTGCTGCTGCTACTGCTGCTACTGCTGCTGCTGCTGCTGCTGCTGCTGCTGCTGCTCATGTGCCGTCTACATGCGTTTCCCATTGAATTCATGTATTAATATTTTTATTATATTTTACACGCATCAAAATAAAAAGTGGGAGACATTGTCTTGAAGGACTTAGATCTCCGGGAATATAACTAAAACTGGCTAAACTTCATCAAGACAGCTGTGGTAGTTGGGACTTTGGTTCGGCAAGGTTTGTCAGGAAACAGGACAAGTGTTTCCTGACGCGGGTCTTAGATAATGACCCGCCGTTGGAGTTTTTGGTCATCTGACTGAGGCCTTTCCCTAGCTTACCGGTCCATCCCTTTAAAAATTATGATCATTACTATAACCATATATATATATATATATATATATATATATATATATATATATATATATATATATATATATATATATATATATATATTTTTTTTTATTATCACACTGGCCGATTCCCACCAAGGCAGGGTGGCCCGAAAAAGAAAAACTTTCACCATCATTCACTCCATCACTGTCTTGCCAGAAGGGTGCTTTACAGTACAGTTTTTAAACTGCAACATTAACACCCCTCCTTCAGAGTGCAGGCACTGTACTTCCCATCTCCAGGACTCAAGTCCGGCCTGCCGGTTTCCCTGAACCCCTTCATAAATGTTACTTTGCTCACACTCCAACAGCACGTCAAGTATTATAAACCATTCGTCTCCATTCACTCCTATCAAACACGCTCACGCATGCCTGCTGGAAGTCCAAGCCCCTCGCACACAAAACCTCCTTTACCCCCTCCCTCCAACCTTTCCTAGGCCGACCCCTACCCCGCCTTCCTTCCACTACAGACTGATACACTCTTGAAGTCACTCTGTTTCGCTCCATTCTCTCTACATGTCCGAACCACCTCAACAACCCTTCCTCAGCCCTCTGGACAACAGTTTTGGTAATCCCGCACCTCCTCCTAACTTCCAAACTACGAATTCTCTGCATTATATTCACACCACACATTGCCCTCAGACATGACATCTCCACTGCCTCCAGCCTTCTCCTCGCTGCAACATTCATCACCCATGCTTCACACCCATATAAGAGCATTGGTAAAACTATACTCTCATACATTCCCCTCTTTTCCTCCAAGGACAAAGTTCTTTGTCTCCACAGACTCCTAAGTGCACCACTCACCCTTTTTCCCTCATCAATTCTATGATTCACCTCATCTTTCATAGACCCATCCGCTGACACGTTCACTCCCAAATATCTGAATACATTCACCTCCTCCATACTCTCTCCCTCCAAGCTGATATCCAATCTTTCATCACCTAATCTTTTTGTTATCCTCATAACCTTACTCTTTCCTGTATTCACTTTTAATTTTCTTCTTTTGCACACCCTACCAAATTCATCCACCAATCTCTGCAACTTCTCTTCAGAATCTCCCGAGAGCACCGTGTCATCAGCAAAGAGCAACTGTGACAACTCCCACTTTATGTGTGATTCTTTATCTTTTAACTCCACGCCTCTTGCCAAGACCCTCGCATTTACTTCTCTTACAACCCCATCTATAAATATATTAAACAACCACGGTGACATCACACATCCTTATCTAAGGCCTACTTTTACTGGGAAATAATTTCCCTCTTTCCTACATACTCTAACTTGAGCCTCACTATCCTCGTAAAAACTCTTCACTGCTTTCAGTAACCTACCTCCTACACCATACACCTGCAACATCTGCGACATTGCTCCTCAATCCACCCTGTCATACGCCTTTTCCAAATCCATAAATGCCACAAAGACCTCTTTAGCCTTATCTAAATACTGTTCACTTATATGTTTCACTGTAAACACCTGGTCCACACACCCCCTACCTTTCCTAAAGCCTCCTTGTTCATCTGCTATCCTATTCTCCGTCTTACTCTTAATTCTTTCAATAATAACTCTACCATACACTTTACCAGGTATACTCAACAGACTTATCCCCCTATAATTTTTGCACTCTCTTTTGTCCCCTTTGCCTTTATACAAAGGAACTATGCATGCTCTCTGCCAACCCCAAGGTACCTATATATATATATATATATATATATATATATATATATATATATATATATATATATATATATATATATATATATATATATATATATATATATATAGTTGGGACTCGTTGAAGTTACCTTTATATGTGGAAGGCAAGTGTGACAAGTCCGCTACACGATTATTATCATATTCACATAATAAAAGTTAGAGGTGTGTGATTAACAGAGGAAAGTGTGTAGTGTGAAAATCGGGATAAACACAGACTGTGTTCTGGTGAGGGGCTCTTGATCTTGGGAACCGGATCTGTGCTCCAGTTCCCTGAATTAAGCCTGAATACCTTCCATCCCTCCCCCAAGCACTGTATAATCCTATGGGTTTAGTGCTTCCCCCTTGATTATAATAATAATAATAACAGACTGTGTTCCGCCAACGAGTTTTACAATGTAAGAAAGCGTAGGAATAATAATTTATACTACTCACATTTATAATGTTTTAATTAATGTTCGTAGCCGTTTATAAACAAAAGCATTATTTGTTTTAATTTGGTGCTAGTTATTTAAGTGTGACACCCGAATGTGAAGCAACCGTGTTGATGTTGCCAGTAACATGTCCACTAAGTGGACGGTACTGTAATCCATTTATTATTGTTCATTCACAAGATGAGTGCCCTTGCTACCCCTCAGGCAAAACCTTAAAGTTTCTCCTGGCTATAATGCGAGGTTATTAGCAATAATAGAAATCGTGGCTAAGAAATAAGTATGTCACTTAACAAATTAGTCCATATCATGAAAACTTGGACAGCACCACACACATCAGTATTGTTGTTATTATCAAGTGCTTATAGGAAAGTTTCTCTGTAGCCAATTGGCTGCGTCTAGCTTCACCTGGTGCTGGCTACGTTTAGCTTCACCTGGTGTTGGCTGCGTCTAGCTTCACCTGGTGGCTCCCTGCGGCTTCCTGAGGCCACCCAGTGGTCCACGGATTCACTCAGGGGGATGTCTTCTTTTTTAGTTTACCCAGTTCATTTTACAAGCTGTTATCAGCAAGTCAGACCTGAGGAACGAAGAACGAGTAAACTGCCAGTCCAGGACGTGACTAACATCAGTGCATTTACAACCCTGTACTTATTAACTGCTCAGTGAACAGATGAAGTAAGCGTAACAGCACTTGCCCATAAGTTTTCCCCTGCCCGGGGGTCGATCCAGGACCCATTTGGTTGTGAATCCAACACTCTATATTGTACATTGATGCAGCAACCTCCTTAATCACAACATTTCTTTAAGCCTCGTCCTTTTACTTCGTAGACCTTTTTTTTTTTTTTGTATAGTGTCTTACAAACCATTTTATTAGCTAGTTAATTACTCTAGTAGTTGATAGGCTTTAAACCCCATTAACCAACCTTTTTTGTATAGTGTCTTACAAACCATTTTATTAGCTAGTTAATTACTTTAGTAGTTGATAGGCTTTAAACCCCATTAACCAACCTTCTTTTGTTTACTGTTGCTGAAATTTAGTAATATTGTCAGTTTCCTTATTCTATATTGCGTGTACATATATACATGTATTTGCCTGCCTCTCCTCTGCTTCAGTACTTGCATCTCTCTCCCTCGCGCTCTCTCTCTCTCTCTCTCTCTCTCTCTCTCTGACCAGTGTGTGCTTGAGCACTGTTGGCGTGGTTTACTACCAGTGTGTGCTTGAGTATTGTGGGCGTGGTTTACTATCAGTAGGCGTGGTGTATGGGTGAAGTAGGCGGGGCCACGAGAGCCAAGGTTATAGAGGCAGGGTGGTTGCTTTCACTAAGTTCATTCTTGGATTGACGTTGGATGGTGGTGCACACCCAAGCAGTGCTTCAGTCAACCCTCTATCACTGGCAGCTCTCGCTCGGTGCACCATGGCAAGGGTGAGGCCTGACAACTGTGTCACGTAGTGACTGATAAATTGGGTTTAAAGCCTATCTACTATACGGGGATCGTTATAGCTGCACTTAACATTTTGACCGTCAGTCAAGAATATTTTAATACCTAAAATAGGAATTGAAGTATACTCACAGTGTATGAACACTGATAGTCACCTTTCATTGTATATAATAAATCTCGTGCAGAGGTAAGCGTGTGCCTGTGACCTCTGTGAGGTACTCTGCCTTGTGACAACACTGGTGTTCTGTGACCTCTGTGAGGTGCTCTGCCTTGTGGGAACACTGGCGTTCTGTGACCTCTGTGAGGTGCTCTGCCTTGTGACAACACTGGTGCTCAGTGAACAGGCCAAATGTCTTTATCGACAAGTGCCTTTGACAAAATGGAACCACCATGGTAGCGTTACGTTGCCATGTTACTTCTATGGTAGCGTCATGTTGCTTTTAATTTATGCCTTCTATGGTGTTATAGGGAAAGTGTTGGATAGTGGTAGTGTGTGAGGCTGGTAACAACCATCGTACTTTATAGAAATATAGATTAATATTACTAATATTAGTATTATTTAGACACATTATAACATGTTGTATTTCGTGATGGGCTAAACCCGTGTGGGTCACTCAGCTAAGTTCACGCTTAGTAAAATAAAAAAAAAAAAAGAAAAACCTTCGAAATAAATAGTGGGAAAAAATAGCAAAGAAAATATACTTTTATTTACGTGACAATTTATTTTTAATTATTTTCACTTAAGTAATTATTGCTTTCCATTATTGCTGAAAGATTGTGTTGTTTATCAGTTATTGTTATGGATAATTACTGCATTAAGTTATTGTAAATTAGTTACTCGTAGCTCAGGATGGGTGATATACACTCTCAACCTTCCTTACCTGTGTGCCACTCTTGAGTACGTGAAGTGTGAGTGTACTGGGTGTTATGTCTGTGTAGAACTTGTAGTGTGAGTGTACTGGGTGTTATCTCTGTGTAGAACTTGTAGTGTGAGTGTACTGGGTGTTATCTCTGTGTAGAACTTGTAGTGTGAGTGTACTGGGTGTTATCTCTGTGTAGAACTTGTAGTGTGAGTGTACTGGGTGTTATCTCTGTGTAGAACTTGTAGTGTGAGTGTACTGGGTGTTATCTCTGTGTAGAACTTGTAGTGTGAGTGTACTGGGTGTTATCTCTGTGTAGAACTTGTAGTGTGAGTGTACCGGGTGTTATCTCTGTGTAGAACTTGTAGTGTGAGTGTACTGGGTGTTATGTCTGTGTAGAACTTAGTGTGAGTGTACTGGGTGTTATCTCTGTGTAGAACTTGTAGTGTCAGTGTACTGGGTGTTATCTCTCTGTAGAACTTGTAGTATGAGTGTACTGGGTGTTATCTCTGTGTAGAACTTGTAGTGTGAGTGTACTGGGTGTTCTCTGTGTAGAACTTGTAGTGTGAGTGTACTGGGTGTTATCTCTGTGTAGAACTTGTAGTGTGAGTGTACTGGGTGTTATCTCTGTGTAGAACTTGTAGTGTCAGTGTACTGGGTGTTATCTCTCTGTAGAACTTGTAGTATGAGTGTACTGGGTGTTATCTCTGTGTAGAACTTGTAGTGTGAGTGTACTGGGTGTTATCTCTGTGTAGAACTTGTAGTGTGAGTGTACTGGGTGTTATCTCTGTGTAGAACTTGTAGTATGAGTGTACTGGGTGTTATCTCTGTGTAGAACTTGTAGTATGAGTGTACTGGGTGTTATCTCTGTGTAGAACTTGTAGTGTGAGTGTACTGGGTGTTATCTCTGTGTAGAACTTGTAGTGTGAGTGTACTGGGTGTTATCTCTGTGTAGAACTTGTAGTGTGAGTGTACTGGGTGTTATCTCTGTGTAGAACTTGTAGTGTGAGTGTACTGGGTGTTATCTCTCTGTAGAACTTGTAGTGAGTGTACTGGGTGTTATCTCTGTGTAGAACTTGTAGTGTGAGTGTACCGGGTGTTATCTCTCTGTAGAACTTGTAGTGAGTGTACTGGGTGTTATCTCTGTGTAGAACTTAGTGTGAGTGTACTGGGTGTTATCACTGTGTAGAACTTAGTGTGAGTGTACTGGGTGTTATCACTGTGTAGAACTTAGTGTGAGTGTACTGGGTGTTATCTCTGTGTAGAACTTGTAGTGAGTGTACTGGGTGTTATCTCTGTGTAGAACTTAGTGTGAGTGTACTGGGTGTTATCACTGTGTAGAACTTAGTGTGAGTGTACTGGGTGTTATCACTGTGTAGAACTTAGTGTGAGTGTACTGGGTGTTATCACTGTGTAGAACTTAGTGTGAGTGTACTGGGTGTTATCTCTGTGTAGAACTTAGTGTGAGTGTACTGGGTGTTATCACTGTGTAGAACTTAGTGTGAGTGTACTGGGTGTTATCACTGTGTAGAACTTAGTGTGAGTGTACTGGGTGTTATCTCTGTGTAGAACTTAGTGTGAGTGTACTGGGTGTTATCTCTGTGTAGAACTTAGTGTGAGTGTACTGGGTGTTATCTCTGTGTAGACCATAGGACGTCTCAACGTATTCAGTAGCTTCGTTACTTCTACTTGGCGTTACTTACGCCAGGCATAAATCTTTTTATCCCTAATTACTTCCTGCTGGTGTTCGTAGTTCCTGAAGTGTTTTGTGCTGGTAATGTACGCGACAGCTCAGACAGAGACTACTGGAGTCTCTCAGCTCAGGTCAAGACTACTGGAGTCTCTCAGCTCAGGTCAAGACTACTGGAGTCTCTCAGCTCAGGCCGAGACTACTGGAGTCTCTCAGCTCAGGTCAAGACTACTGGAGTCTCTCGGCTCAGGCCGAGACTACTGGAGTCTCTCAGCTCAGGCCGAGACTACTGGAGTCTCTCGGCTCAGGCCGAGACTACTGGAGTCTCTCAGCTCAGGCCGAGACTACTGGAGTCTCTCAGCTCAGGCCGAGACTACTGGAACCTCTCAGCTGAGGCCGAAGCTACTGGAGTCTAGCGGCTCAGGCCGAGACTACTGGAGTCTCCCAACTCAGGCCGAGGCTACTGGAGTCTCGCAGCTCAGGCCGAGACTACTGGAGTCTCGCAACTCAGGCGAGACTACTGGAGTCTCTCAGCTCAGGTCAAGACTACTGGAGTCTCTCGGCTCAGGTCAAGACTACTGGAGTCTCTCGGCTCAGGTCAAGACTACTGGAGTCTCTCGGCTCAGGTCAAGACTACTGGAGTCTCTCGGCTCAGGTCAAGACTACTGGAGTCTCTCGGCTCAGGTCAAGACTACTGGAGTCTCTCGGCTCAGGTCAAGACTACTAGAGTCTCTCGGCTCAGGTCAAGACTACTGGAGTCTCTCGGCTCAGGCCGAGACTACTGGAGTCTCTCGGCTCAGGCCGAGACTACTGGAGTCTCTCGGCTCAGGCCGAGACTACTGGAGTCTCTCAGCTCAGGTCGAGACTACTGAAGTCTCTCGGCCCAGGCCAAGACTACTGGAGTCTCTCAGCTCAGGTCAAGACTACTGGAGTCTTTCAGCTCAGGTCAAGACTACTGGAGTCTCTCAGCTCAGGTCAAGACTACTGGAGTCTCGGCTCAGGTCAAGACTACTGGAGTCTCTCGGCTCAGGCCGAGACTACTGGAGTCTCTCAGCTCAGGTCGAGACTACTGAAGTCTCTCGGCTCAGGCCAAGACTACTGGAGTCTCTCAGCTCAGGTCAAGACTACTGGAGTCTCTCGGCTCAGGTCGAGACTACTGAAGTCTCTCGGCTCAGGCCAAGACTACTGGAGTCTCTCAGCTCAGGCCAAGACTACTGGAGTCTCTCAGCTCAGGCCGAGACTACTGGAGTCTCTCAGCCCAGGCCAAGACTACTGGAGTCCCTCAGCTCAGGCCAAGACTACTGGAGTCCCTCAGCTCAGGCCGAGACTACTGGAGTCACTCGGCTCAGGCCGAGACTACTGGAGTCTCTCGGCTCAGGCCGAGACTACTGGAGTCTCTCAGCTCAGGCCGAGACTACTGGAGTCTCTCAGCTCAGGCCGAGACTACTGGAGTCTCTCAGCTCAGGTCGAGACTACTGGAGTCTCTCAGCTCAGGCCGAGACTACTGGAATCTCTCAGCTGAGGCCGAAGCTACTGGAGTCTAGCGGCTCAGGCCGAGACTACTGGAGTCTCGCAACTCAGGCGAGACTACTGGAGTCTCTCAGCTCAGGCCGAGACTACTGGAGTCTCAGCTCAGGCCGAGACTACTGGAGTCTCTCAGCTCAGGCCGAGACTACTGGAATCTCTCAGCTGAGGCCGAAGCTACTGGAGTCTAGCGGCTCAGGCCGAGACTACTGGAGTCTCGCAACTCAGGCGAGACTACTGGAGTTTCCCAGCTCAGGCCAAGACTACTGGAGTCTCCCAACTTTGGCTGATGTTCATTACCTCTAGTAAGAAACTAATCATTAGTTGGAGAACACTCCTGGTGGTACCTACAACATGTGGATAAACACACTCCTGGTGGTACCTACAGCATGTGGATAAACACACTGATGAGAAATGCAATACATTTATTGAGAAAACTTTTCGACCCTAGTGGCTTCTTCAGTTCTTATACATCGATGCTACAATAAGCAGTATATACTGTATAGTGCTAGAAGTTAGACAAGCATAGGATGAAACTAGAGCTGAACAATCCCATCTTTTCCTCTCTTAACACTCTTCTCCGTCTCCCACAATCCTTCCCTCTCGTACACTCTCCGCCTTGTTACTCCAGGTCAGCGGATACAGGTTAGTGTTGCAGGCAGTGCTTGACAGCACCAGTACCACTATGTTAATGTTGCAGGCAGTGCTTGACAGCACCAGTACCACTATGTTAATGTTGCAGGCAGTGCTTGACAGCTCCAGTACCACTATGTTAATGTTGCAGACAGTGCTTGATAGCACCAGTACCACTATGTTAATGTTGTAGGCAGTGCTGGACAGCACCAGCACCACTGTCTTAGTGTTGCAGGCAGTGCTTGACAGCACCAGCACCACTGTCTTAGTGTTGCAGGCAGTGCTTGACAGCACCAGTACCACTGTCTTAGTGTTGCAGGCAGTGCTTGACAGCACCAGTACCACTGTCTTAGTGTTGCAGGAAGTGCTTGACAGCACCCCCCAGTTAAAAGCAGTGGCGCCATGAGAACGCTAAGAGACAACATAGTGTGTCAGGGGGCCCAAGACTCATCAACTGCCTCCCAGCATACATATGGGAGGTTACCAATAGACCCCTGGCTGTCTTCAAGAGGGAGCTGGACAGACACCTAAAGTCAGTACCTGACCAGCCGGGCTGTGGTTTGTACGTCGGTTAGTGTGCGACCAGCACTAACAGCCTGGTTGATCAGGCCCTGGTCAACCGCGAGGCCTGGTCATGAACCAGGCGGCTGGAGCGTTAACCCTCGGAACACCCTCCAGGTATACATCCTCCAGGTATACACCCTCCAGGTATACACCCTCCAGGTATACACCCTCCAGGTATACACCCTCCTGGTATACCAGCACATATTATGTTAGTGTTGCTGGGAGTGCTTGACGGCACCACCCCTCAAGGAAGGTTCCTTGAGGTTGGTGAGGGGCTCTTGATTTAGGGAATTGGATCTGTGCTCTAGTTCCCCGAATTAAGCCTGAATGCCTTCCACATCCCCCCCCCAGGCGCTGTATAATCCTCCGGGTTTAGCGCTTCCCCCTTGATTATAATAATAATAATTGACGGCACCAGCGCCACTAGGTTACTAGGATACCATGACTCCACACAATGGACACTTACCTCACTAGGAAATAGCGTTACATGATGGTGACCACCAACAAATCTATTAAAACACAGCAAGGAGAGTGTCGGGGAAATCTATGTCAAAACAATCTAGTAAATGAATTGTTTTAGCGTGCGTGCGTGCGTGCGTGCGTGCGTGCGTGCGTGCGTGAGCGTGAAAGCTAATAGAAATGCCAAGAGAAGCATCCTACTAGACAATGAGTGTCGCAAAAAAAAAAAGTGAAAAGCATGCAAAGGTATTGACAGACTGAGAGAGATAAGACAGAAAGGTAAATAAGGTGTGTATATATATATAATGTCGTGCCGAATAGGTAAAATTGGTCAATTAGCAAGAACTCATTTAAAATTATGTCTTTTCTATAAAATTTCTCTTATGCGTTTAAAGAAATATTTTTTTTTTCATTTTCTACCAAAAGAATCTTAGAAAACTTACCTAACCTTATTATAACAAGCTCAATTTAATTTAACCTAATCCAGCTAAATATATTTTAGATAAGTTTACAGTCATTTAATAATAAACAAACACAATGAAATATATTTTTTTCGTTAGGTTCAGAATGGCTTTTGCGAAATTATTGCAAACACAAATTTTCGCTTGCCTTATTCGGCAAGAAGAGCGTTGCTGTTTAAGCCAAAATCGCAAGTTTTACGTATTCGGCACGACATATATAAAGAGAGATAGAGAAA
>NC_091342.1:575000-657500 GCF_038502225.1 Cherax quadricarinatus | reverse complement strand
ATGGAGTGAGTTAGTAACCCACGATAAAATAGGATAACGTGTGAACATCATAATGACATACGATAACGACACGTTGATAAGTAAGACTTGTGCAACTGTTAGGTATATTTATTCCGAAACGTTTCGCCTACACAGTAGGCTTCTTCAGTCGATTACAGAGGAGGCTGCCTCTATATTCGACCGAAGAAGCCTACTGTGCAGGCGAAACGTTTCGGAATAAATGTACCTAGCTGTTGCACATATCTTATCAAGATGACATATTGATGCCCTTCGACTCCCTTTCCCAGGATGAGACCCACAACAGTTTTGTAACTCCTAGGTACTTATTGCTAGATAAATATGATCAGCAGATGTTAGGACACTTACAGTCACCTTGCAGGATGCATGACAGGTAGACCCATATCCGCTAACCCAAATCCCCTAATACTGCTCGAGTTATAGCTTAACGGTCTCAAGAGGCGACTAGGTTGTAGTTCAACAGCATCAGCAGGATCAGGAAACAGAACTTAACCCTTTCAAGTAATGCTAAAATTTTAGGTCGCTTGTTTGCAGTATGTTAAGACATTATTACTAAGCCCAAGAGCTGTAATTCAAAAACCAACTGGTACTCATGTGTGGTAGCGTGGTTAATAAAGGAAGGTGATTAAGCATAGGGTGGTACGGGAACCCGGTGATAACTGGTGATATATCGTGGACTGATATAGCATAGGGGTGGCAAGGGGGGCCGAAGTTATAAGGGTGATATCATGGGGTGTTGTAGCAGGGGTTATAGCAGGGGTGTTATAGCAGGGGTTATAGTAGGGGTGTTATAGCAGGGGCTATAGCAGGGGTGTTATAGCAAGGGTGGGTGGTAAAGGAATAATTACCACAATATGCACACAGTCACGCCAGAAACTGAAATTTCACTTTAATTTGATCTCTCTCCAATACTGCCTTTTGTCATGAGTTGTAAATGTTGAATGCTTCTTAAATACTAGCCAAATATTAGTCAAATATAAGTCATAGACTAGTCAAAATAGTGGTCAGAGCACAGTGTACTGCGACCCACTAATACCAGTGACGACTAGAGTCCACGATGAACACGGGGGCTCAGTATGTAACTGGACACAATATGAGTCCCCAGCGAGCATCACAAAACCCCTCACTCTGTCTCTTTCTCATCAAAAAAAAAACTGGACCTTGGTACATGCTTAAAAAATGAGTCACAAGAAGCATCCAGTGAGGACAAGAAAATCCCACCAAATGGATGGTAGCAACACCCAGGCCACAACCCGGAGGACAGGTCACATCCGTGCATGGAAGGACATAGGGAGCTGTGAGCTCCTAGCCAGTGGACCTTAGGAACCTGACACAGGCAGCACAACAGCGTGTACTAGTTTGCTCCACAGTTGAACTCCTCAGGAGAGGTTCTTTAATACTCGTGAAGGGCTCTTGATTCAAGGATTTGAATCTAACCGCCCCCTTCCTTGGATCGAATCTGGTTACCTCCCATTCTTCCCTGAATGTAATAATAATATAATAATAATAATAATAATAATAATTACAAATACATCAGTTCAGCTCCTCGTGACTTAAGTCCAAGAGAAGCTTTCCAAAATCAACATGAAACTTTTCCTCCAGGGAGTTACGGAATACCCCAAGGCACAGCTTAGAAGAAAGAGAAGAGAGAAGAGAGGTGGACGAGGAGAGGAAAGAAAGAAAATGAAAGAGGTTGAAGAATTGTAAGGATAAGTGAAAAAGGACGAGGGTACAGAAGGGAGAAAATGGAGGGAACGAGTAGGGAAGGAAAAGAATAAGAATAGGGGATAGTGAAGGAGCGAGATATTAAGAAGGGAAAGAGAAGCAAGCTCATGTTGGCGACTTTCTTTGTTTTAGCAACGGCATTTACCCTTCTATGTAAAATGCATTTTAATGTTATTCTTGGCATCCGATACCAATGAGACATTACTGAGAAGGTTGTCCTCTCCTTGGAAGTGTGCAAGGCTCGGGGCTCTCAGATAGGTAACTAAACCACCCCTCTTGTGGGCTCAAGAAGCATACAAGGGTCGGGGCTCCTCAGGTAAGTGGCTAAAACATCCCTTGTATGAGCCAGGAACCGTTGCAATAGTTGGGGCTCTAATTTAGGCAACTAGATCACCTCTCTTGTAAGCCCAGGAAGCGTGCGAGGGTCGGAACCCTCTGCTACTCTAGTTAGCCAATTCAACTCCTGTGTCCTTAGTAAAGTTTCAGCCAACCTTTTCCCTCCCCTCGTCTTTTGGAAAGTCGCTGATGATGATGATAATGGTGATGATATTTCAGGGCTTGGAAATGATGTTGGTGTGTGCGTGGTTGTGCGCTGTGGGCGGCGACTACAGTACGCCTCTCTCACCCTACATCGTGCTGCCAGCAGGACCCAGCAAGCAGCACAAGTGGGTGGGCTACGATTACTCCGACAACATGCCATTCTCCGTCCCCAAGCCTTACATCATTCCCAAGTGGATACCCAACATGAACCACACTTACACCGCCTTTTGGGTGGAACATGCACCCAGGCCCACACAGGACTATACATACGGGCGCACTGGGCCTAATGTCCCTCCCTTTTCTTATACTGCACTAGGATTTGGCCATCCCAAGAGAAATTATGTGACATCGTTCAGCGGCGACTTCAGTGGCCAGATACCGGCCACCCCTTATGCCTCAGCATCAGCAAGAGGAAGGGCACCCCATCCCCCATTGCTCTCAGCTCCTGCTCCTCGGGCTTCCCTGCCTTTTGACTCGCTTACCAAGGTTTCTCCCGGAAACCCTCTTGTTACCTATGCACCAGTTCCTCTAGGTTTGGCCGCTGGCCTCCAGGCGCCACCCCCTGCCACCCAGGCCGTCCGTCCACCTTCTCTCACCTCTGACCCATTGTTCTTCCCTCCAAAGACAAAGGATATCCTTCGCCAGAGAGAGGCGGCCTCTAATTCTATAATGTCATATAGTAGTGCTGAGGATTCGTCTTATAGTCAGCTGTAGTGCTTGTTTCCTTTTCTTGTCTAATACTGAGTAATCTTTAAATGGTTCATGCAGCTTCCTCTCAACATGCTTGGCTAATCTACCTCCTGTGTGCCTGCCCGAAATCCCAGTAAGATACACTGTCCACTAACTGAGGCTCCTTCTTGATTACAGGTGGTTCTTTTGGTGATGTGTACTCTACTAACCATGGACCAAACTAAGGCGATCTACAATAACCTTATCAACGTGATACTTCGTCCCGCGGGTCGCAGTCGATCCTTCAGTTGGATAGGTCCAGGCAATATTGACAACATACCACTGCATGTGCCTCGCCCACTCTTCATCCCACGATGGGTACCTAGAGGCAGATCAGAATATGTGGCTAAGTGGGTCCCGACCATGCCCACTCATGTCCAACACACTCACGCTCACCAGCCGCCGTCTAAGTTTTCAGGGTTTGGTGCACCTAAGAGTAACTCTGAAGCTCAGCATATAAACTTTCCAACATATGGTTTGGTGCCTCCAGATGTAGTCAGCAGTAGTGCCAGTGAAACAAGTCAGTATGCCACCGGTTATGCCCCTCTTCAGGTGACCAGCAGTGATGCCCGTGAAGCAAGTACTCAGCAACACAACGACTATGCTCCTCACGCAGATGACGTCATCTCTGGGACTCGCATCAGCAGCAAATTTCCTACTACAGTGGGTGTCTCACTCACTGTGGCGGAGCCAACGCTCACAAAGCACTATCACCAGCAGCAAAATTTTGTGACACCTCAGACAAGCATCAGAAGCCAGGCTAGTGGACCACGCGCAGCGCCTCTAGGGCCCATCGTAAGTGATTTGGTATATGACGAAGCCACTCTGAGTGAATTTAGAGCCCCTGATCCCAGCAGCGTTGTATCCGTTAAGAATGCATCCAACGCTCTTGAAACCTTTACTGGTTCTATAGTTTACAGAGCTGTGGCTGATGAAACACTGAAGGTTACCAAACCAGCATCACCTGCCAACACAGATATCCTGTACGGTGAAGGGTCAAATAGTGTGGTAACTAAGGTTCAGGCAAACCACATCATGTCCCCTCAAGAGAACAGTGACCTGGTGTTCATCGTGGAGCCAAGTGACAACCTCACTACCCTGACAACCACACACTTCCTGGAAGGGAAGGAAACCCTTCAGTCCTCGCAGGACATCTCTAGCTCATACCAGGTGCCTTCCACGATCGTCTCTCTTCCACTAGAATTTCTACAGCGAGAAGTCATTACTCGCCAAAACGATGTGGCATTCGTCGATGTTTCTCAGTCACTAAATTTTGAACCAGATCCAGAGTATGGCCAAAGTTTGTTCGTTTCAGATTATCTGGAACTTGACCAAGACTTTAAACCCAGCCAGCCTTTTGATATCAATGACTTCCAGAACAGTGAAGGGTTTCACCCAAATCCGGAGTTTATTTCAATTGCCAATTTCCAACCTAATCCGAAAAATATAAAAATAAATTTGGAAGGTGTGCTTGGTGAAAGTACCCAGCCCAGTCTGCTACTGAAATCCAATGAAAACTTTCAGTTCAATTCTGAATACGAAATTGATGAAAATTTACAAAGCAAAGTACGAACCAGTCAGGACATTAAGTTTAAAGATGAATTTGAATCTAATCGCACATTCCAGTCAAACAGGGAAACAGTTCAGGTAGCCTCAGGGCCCCGGGCTACCTCCCATGGAGTGGCCATAGCCAAGCAACTACCAGTGGCCCCACCAGCCACGCCACCTCTGGTGGAAAGCCGCTCTCTCTCCCTCCCTGGCTTCATTCCACACCCTGTGTCCCTTCCCATTGATACCTCAGTCCTCAGGCTTGACCTACCGTCCAGGGGACGACAAACCCGCGTCCTCTCCCCACCATTGCCCTTCTCTCATCTACAACTCCAGTCTTCTCAGCTACCCTTCAGTGCTGGCACCCACCCTCGACCAGGCCGGCGTAACCACTCCAGACGTATATTTCTTAGGTGAGAGGAAAGCCCGTAGAGGGCAACACACTTCTGGATATGTCAGGTAGAGGGCAAAATACTGCTGCGTCTGTCACCCTCTCGCAGAGGGCAACACACTGCTGGGTCTGTCATCTACGAATCTACACTGACCTAGTTAGGTATTGGTGTTTCATACGAAACATTATTTATAATGAAACAAATATAAATGCATACACTTGAATGCATGTCTCAGTAGCCCCTAGTTAGGGCAGCATTTTAGTAACTCATAATCTCGCTTGGCCTCATGAATGCTTGCATCAACCATTGTATCGTATTTAAGATCTGCAGTTACCCATGTTACATAGCGTCATCACTATTCGTTAGCTACTGTAAGTGTGTCAATGAGCTGTCAGACTCACTTTCTCATCACTATTTTCATCCACTAAAACAACTATAAACGTGAAGGCTAACTAACCTTTTTCAGCAAACTGAGTCCAACTGGGAAGCCAATGACCAGTTTTACGTATGTTATTACACACCACCGGCCTATAGTGCTGCACATCAGCTATGACCTGCTTAGTAGTGCTGTTGGTCCTATTACTGGGATATTGCAAGACGCAGTGGCTGATGTGCAGCACTATAGGCAGGTGGTGTGTACTAACACAAGCTACTACACACCACTGGTCCATAGTGCTTCACATCAGACATCCCCTCTTGCAAAGCCCGCCATAGAACCAACACCACCATTGAGCAGGTCATCATATGAACCAGACGAACTTCAGGTATTTTTTCCACTGGCGAAGCAATAATATGCACTGATGCATAATTTATCTAACAGTATTTTATTATACTAGCAAAAAGTTAAGCTGCGAAAACATTAAATACGTGATGTACAGTGTTTTGTTTAGATATTTATTACGTTTCAGTCTGTTCACAAAAGGATGAAAGTTACTTGTTAATTACAACAAATTCTTGTAGCAAATATCTGTAGATTTGCTCAAAGATAAAATAAGTTTGTTCATTATTGTATGTACTGATAGTATTAATATTATGTAAACCTTCCTCTTTCCCTCTTCCTGTAAACATTAGTCCCTCCTTACCTTCCCTCCCACTAGTTTAGTACTACTACCTTCCCTCCCACTAGTTTAGTACTACTACCTTCCCTCCCACTAGTTTAGTACTACTACCTTCCCTCACACTAGTTTAGTACTACTACCTTCCCTTCCACTAGTTTAGTGCTACTACCTTCCCTCCCACTAGTTTAGTACTACTACTACCTTCCCTCCCACTAGTTTAGTACTACTACCTTCCCTCCCACTAGTTTAGTACTACTACCTTCCCTCCCACTAGTTTAGTACTACTACTACCTTCCCTCCCACTAGTTTAGTACTGCTACTACCTTCCCTCCCACTAGTTTAGTACTACTACTACCTTCCCTCCCACTAGTTTAGTACTACTACTACCTTCCCTCCCACTAGTTTAGTACTACTACCTTCCCTCCCACTAGTTTAGTACTACTACTACCTTCCCTCCCACTAGTTTAGTACTACTACCTTCCCTCCCACTAGTTTAGTACTACTACCTTCCTTCCACTAGTTTAGTGCTGCTACCTTCCCTCCCACTAGTTTAGTACTACTACTACCTTCCCTCCCACTAGTTTAGTACTACTACCTTCCCTCCCACTAGTTTAGTACTACTACTACCTTCCCTCCCACTAGTTTAGTACTACTACTACCTTCCCTCCCACTAGTTTAGTACTACTACTACTACCTTCCCTCCCACTAGTTTAGTACTACTACTACCTTCCCTCCCACTAGTTTAGTACTACTACTACCTTCCCTCCCACTAGTTTAGTACTACTACTACCTTCCCTCCCACTAGTTTAGTACTACTACTACCTTCCCTTCCACTAGTTTAGTACTACTACTACCCTCCCCCCCATTAGTTTAGTACTACTACTACCTTCCCTCCCACTAGTTTAGTACTACTACCTTCCCTCCCACTAGTTTAGTACTACTACTACCTTCCCTCCCACTAGTTTAGTACTACTACTACCTTCCCTCCCACTAGTTTAGTACTACTACTACCTTCCCTCCCACTAGTTTAGTACTACTACTACCTTCCCTCCCACTAGTTTAGTACTACTACTACCTTCCCTCCCACTAGTTTAGTACTACTACTACCTTCCCTCCCACTAGTTTAGTACTACTACTACCCTCCCTCCCATTAGTTTAGTACTACTACTACCTTCCCTCCCACTAGTTTAGTACTACTACCTTCCCTCCCACTAGTTTAGTACTACTACTACCTTCCCTCCCACTAGTTTAGTACTACTACTACCTTCCCTCCCACTAGTTTAGTACTACTACTACCTTCCCTCCCACTAGTTTAGTACTACTACTACCTTCCCTCCCACTAGTTTAGTACTACTACTACCTTCCCTCCCACTAGTTTAGTACTACTACCTTCCCTCCCACTAGTTTAGTACTACTACTACCTTCCCTCCCACTAGTTTAGTACTACTACTACCTTCCCTCCTACTAGTTTAGTACTACTACTACCTTCCCTCCCACTAGTTTAGTACTACTACTACCTTCCCTCCCACTAGTTTAGTACTACTACCTTCCCTCCCACTAGTTTAGTACTACTACTACCTTCCCTCCCACTAGTTTAGTACTACTACTACCTTCCCTCCCACTAGTTTAGTACTACTACTACCTTCCCTCCCACTAGTTTAGTACTACTACTACCTTCCCTCCCACTAGTTTAGTACTACTACTACCTTCCCTCCCACTAGTTTAGTACTACTACCTTCCCTCCCACTAGTTTAGTACTACTACTACCTTCCCTCCCACTAGTTTAGTACTACTACCTTCCCTCCCACTAGTTTAGTACTACTACTACCTTCCCTCCCACTAGTTTAGTACTACTACTACCTTCCCTCCCACTAGTTTAGTACTACTACTACCTTCCCTCCCACTAGTTTAGTACTACTACTACCTTCCCTCCCACTAGTTTAGTACTACTACTACCTTCCCTCCCACTAGTTTAGTGCTACTACCTTCCCTCCCACTAGTTTAGTACTACTACCTTCCCTCCCACTAGTTTAGTACTACTACCTTCCCTCCCACTAGTTTAGTACTACTACTACCTTCCCTCCCACTAGTTTAGTACTACTACTACCTTCCCTCCCACTAGTTTAATACTACTACTACCTTCCCTCCCACTAGTTTAGTACTACTACTACCTTCCCTCGCACTAGTTTAGTACTACTACTACCTTCCCTCCCACTAGTTTAGTACTACTACTACCTTCCCTCCCACTAGTTTAGTACTACTACTACCTTCCCTCCCACTAGTTTAGTACTACTACTACCTTCCCTCCCACTAGTTTAGTGCTACTACCTTCCCTCCCACTAGTTTAGTACTACTACCTTCCCTCCCACTAGTTTAGTACTACTACTACCTTCCCTCCCACTAGTTTAGTACTACTACTACCTTCCCTCCCACTAGTTTAGTACTACTACTACCTTCCCTCCCACTAGTTTAGTACTACTACTACCTTCCCTCCCACTAGTTTAGTACTACTACTACCTTCCCTCCCACTAGTTTAGTACTACTACTACCTTCCCTCCCACTAGTTTAGTACTACTACTACCTACTACTACCTCCCACTAGTTTAGTACTACTACTACCTTCCCTCCCACTAGTTTAGTACTACTACTACCTTCCCTCCCACTAGTTTAGTACTACTACTACCTTCCCTCCCACTAGTTTAGTACTACTACTACCTTCCCTCCCACTAGTTTAGTACTACTACTACCTTCCCTCCCACTAGTTTAGTACTACTACTACCTTCCCTCCCACTAGTTTAGTACTACTACTACCTTCCCTCCTACTAGTTTAGTACTACTACTACCTTCCCTCCCACTAGTTTAGTCGATAATGGTAATGACTTAAATTTTATAATTTATTTTATGACGTGTTTTATTACCCTACAAATATAATATGAAGTACTTGTGACTGTATGAAGTACATGTAACAGTATGAAGTACATGTAACAGTATGAAGTACATGTAACAGTATGAAGTACATGTAACAGTATGAAGTACATGTAACAGTATGAAGTACATGTAACAGTATGAAGTACATATAACAGTATGAAGTACATATAACAGTATGAAGTACATATAACAGTATGAAGTACATGTAACAGTATGAAGTACATGTAACAGTATGAAGTACATATAACAGTATGAAGTACATGTAACAGTATGAAGTACATGTAACAGTATGAAGTACATGTAACAGTATGAAGTACATATAACAGTATGAAGTACATGTAACAGTATGAAGTACATGTAACAGTATGAAGTACATGTAACAGTATGAAGTACATATAACAGTATGAAGTACATGTAACAGTGTGAAGTACATGTAACAGTATGAAGTACATGTAACAGTGTGAAGTACATGTAACAGTATGAAGTACATGTAACAGTATGAAGTACATGTAACAGTATGAAGTACATATAAAAGTATGAAGTACATGTAACAGTATGAAGTACATGTACATGTAACAGTATGAAGTACATGTAACAGTGTGAAGTACATATAACAGTATGAAGTACATATAACAGTATGAAGTACATGTATGGAAAATTTTATAAGGATGATTACCTGTATGTATCTCAACATTATATACATACAAGTAATCTCATTGGGAGACAACACTATATTGTTTACCATAGTCACCCCATGTAGATATGTGAGAAAACTTCACCACCCCTGGTCACTGGAGGTGGGCCTTCGACCTCACAATCTTATCCATATCTATCCGAGACCAGTACATAACCAGGAAAAAGACTGGCAATGTTGCTCATCCCTTTCCTCTCGAAAAAGCAAATGACCTCATAAATGACTGGTCCAAAACATCCAGGCATGAAAGCCTTCCATCTCATATTAGAAAAAATTTAGTACTTCTGAAGAAATGTTGAAACTGATTAATTTTATGAGCCAAAATATTGATGAGAGTGATTGCCTCTTTACCGAGTATGAATTAGATAATGCATTAACCAAAGGTCGATCAACTGCTCCTGGAGAGGATGGTATAACCTATGATATTCTCAGAACTCTAGGGCACGTGCCTGATAACCCTTTGTTGGCACTGTATAATCTCAGTTACATTGAGGGCGTTCTTCCTACTTCCTGGACCAATAGTCTCATTGTGCCTATCCCTAAGCCCCAACAGCCTGATACATTTAGGCCGATCTCCTTAACTAGTTGTCTTTGTAAAACTTTTGAAAGAATGATGCTTAACAGACTGTACTACAGAATCAGACATCAACTTTCCCCCTACCTCTATGGTTTTATTTATTTATATATTTATTTATAAATTTTAGCATACATACAGAGGTACAAAAAACATACAGATAAGAGCAGCATGCCAAAGCCACTTATACTATGCATAGCATTACGGGCTGGCTTAAAATTAACTTAAGATTAACTAAGCAATGATGAAATCAGTGATAAGACATTATTGCAAACAGATAACTATAAAATACAAATGAGTATTACGAAGACAGGTCATATGGTTGCATGCATTGCTGTTCATTCAGGTAGTGTATTTAAAAAAAAAAAAATAAAGTTAGGTTTAACATTTGTGTGATATAATTGTGAATAACATTTAGGATATACAATTTATATGGTTCAGTTATTCAGTATTTATTTGGTTTTGAGTGAGTAAGTGAAAGGTAAAAGTGTGCAGAACTGTATTTCCACCTTTCTCACTGCACACACCTCTACTAGTTTTACCTTCCTCCGGGTTTAGCGCTTCCCCCTTGATTATAATAATAATAATACTAGTTTTACCACTTTTCTTGATCTAAAATCTGCATTTGATATTGCGAATAGAACCGTTATACTACATGAACTAGCCAAAATGAATATTGTTGGTAGCTTACTCTGCTGGATAATAGGATACCTGTCAAATAGAGTATCCTCTGTCCTTTACCAAGGCTTCAGAAGTGATTCTAAAGAAATGTCTTTAGGTACACCGCAGGGAGGAGTTCTTAGTCCCATGCTATTTAATATTCTGATTAATGCTCTCCTAAATGCTCTACCTGCCTCACCTAAACATATAGCTATAAGCTATGCTGATGATATCATGATCCATACAACAGGGCATAAGAAGATGAATACCATTCTTAATGAAGTTCAAGCAATTTGTAATCGACTAGGCCTCATAATATCTTCCTCTAAAACTAAGATATTAACAAGCAAACGACATCCCCCACCCATGTATTTGCAGGGTGAAATCATTAGCTACGTTAAAACTTACAGATATCTTGGTGTAGATGTACCCTTTAACAAATCCACTATACCACAACTAAACAAGAAATGTAAAGCTAGGCTAAATGCTCTCAAAGCTGTTGCTGGCTACAATCCCAACTATGGTGCAAATGTGAGAATCGTGAGAATGATGTACATAACCTATGTTAGGTCCTTAATTGATTATGCTGCTCCCATGTTGATATTAGCTAGAGAAAGTTCTCTCCGACCCTTGGAGTTAATGCAAAATGAAGCTCTCAGGATTATTCTTGGCTGTCCCAGATCTACAAAAGTTCTTAACATGAGGAAGGAGCTTGGTATTTCTAGTATCAGTGATAGGATTGTTGAAATTAACACTGTACTCGGTATTAGAATGTTGAGAAACGAACCAAACACTGTCACAGTGAATCTTACCAAGTGTCTAGAGGTAAATACACACAGATCTAAATGGATTGTGAAAACGTGCAATTGCATTAAGTTTTATAACCTGCATGAACTGTATCACTGTAGGCAACAAGAGCATTTCACCCCTCCATGGAAGATGTGTTCATTTAATATCACATACCTACAAGTCCCTCCCAAGAAGCTCATTGCTAGTAATCCCTTCCTTAAATCTCTTGTTAGAGCAACTGCTCAAGAAGAAATTTCTCACCTAGTTGGTAGTAACAAGTTATCACAAGTTATATACACTGATGGACCTAAACAGGAGTCTTCTGGCAGGGCTGCATCTGCTCTTGTTGCCACCTCCCTAGTTAAGAACGATAATAAATTTGTTGAGTTAGGCATAAGAATTAACAACTGGGCGTCTACACTGCAAACTGAATTGTTTGCAATCCTAATGGCGCTAAAGCTAACCTATGACACTGAGCTTGACTCTATCATCATTACTGATTCTATGTCATCATTGAAGGCTCTTGGCTCATATAATGACTCTAACAACATGCTCATTGGGGAAGCCAGGTATAGATACTCAAAAATTAGGGACAAAGGAATGAATGTACAATTGCTATGGATCCCATCACACATTGGATTACTCCTTCATGATAAAGTTGTTATGTTAGCCAAGAAGAGTATCGAGAAGGAGAATGTAGAATATAACTTTGGTATAACTGTGTCTAGCATTAGGAATAATATTAGGAGAGAAGTAAATAATGAAAATGATTGTTATAGGAATGCAGTTAGAAGCCTGAGTAGATCTATAACCCACTATGATAACATGAACGTAGATAAGTATGTTTATGGAGCAACTTGCAATGTGAACAGACTGACTGATGTTGTAGTGGCCAGGCTTAGGCTTGGTTATAAGTACTTCTGGCAGTTTGGGAGACACACAGATGATGATCAAGCTAAATGTAAATTATGTGATCAGGCATATGGTCACTCTCTTGAACACTATGTGCTTAAATGTCCACTTATCGAGGAATACAGAGACAGACAGTATAATAACCTATGTGACATGTCAAGATATCTTATTAATGAAAATAAGATACCAGATATACTAAGCAAATTTCCTAAATTTGCTTGTAACAGATAAGTGAACTATAGATATGTAGATATAAATCCATATGTATTCCTGTTAACCCTTTGGGGCCTAGTTCCTAGGCCTTTTGTGTATCCATATGCTCTCGCGCTACCGTCCACAGGATGGATATGGGGTGCACAATAAACTAGCCACTTCGGTGGCAAAATCTAAAAAAAAAACCAGTATAGATTGGATAGCACCCACAAGTACGGCGCTACTAATTAATTGTGGTGTGTATAGATTATATTAGTGTAACTGAATGAAGGGGCGGGGTAGGTTACACATGGATATATCCATCAAAGAAAAAACATTTGTATATAATCCCACCACTTACCAGATATTCTCTGGTGGTCACTTGATGTAGCTGGATCACCCATAACCTATCCAATTACAACATACCTAACTGGCCAGTATCAGTCTGCTATAACTAGAAGGGTTACTTAACTGTGGGTGATTGATACTCCTTATTTCCTCCATTCACCATCTCATTTCGATGTCCTGCTACACCGACACGGTTCTTATTCCAGCAGGACAAGGTATCCGTTGGTTTGTCCCGGTTTAGAAGTCGTGACTCAATAAACTTCACTTTCCTCGAGACGGGAACAACGTGGTCTAGCGTGTTCAGTCGGAGCAAGGCGACTTATTTCACTTCACGCATTCTCTTAACTTAGCGTTATTATCATTAATTACATTACAATTCACAAGACGATTTAATTATACACATTAGAGATCACTCCATTAAGATCTGAGACCGATGAGTGATGATTAAACCAAGGGTAATTTTCCCCGGGACACAGTCCATGGCGACGCGCCAGTCACCACCGGTCCTACCCTTATTCACTCATTTTACCACTCTATTACGGTGGTCCACGTTCCCTCACTCTCCACCAGGAACAGTTACGACACTTCCTATTATGAAATGAGGCCTATATTAATCCTTAGGCCGCCGTGAACGCCAATTTCCTGGTTGCATGCTTTCCCATCCTCCTCACTCCATTCAAAACACTCCTGCCTCTCCCATGCCCTGAGTCGACCTCTACCCCTGCAAAGGGAACTCTTGGTTCTATCCTATTTTCAAATACATTTTTGACCCATATCGACACATTAAACACCTATTAGGCACTATAGCTTCGGAAAATTAAAATATTTTCCACACTGCGACCGGGCGGAGATCGTTGCTAGACGACTTACATAATGTGGAGTACAATTTTCCCGTCTTCACTGGCCACCTGGCTTGGGAACTCCAACATTGGTATTTACATAATCACCCATTAATTCCTTCCACCTGTTACCTCCTCAGGTAGGGCTCCATCCAAAGCACACTCAAGCCTCCATGCTTCTGGTATTAACAATTTTCCTCTTATTGTAAGGTGTAACACTAAGCCTATGCTCTCGGGGTTAATTTGTTGGGCATACTGGAATTATGAGACTTTAACAATAACAAGTCTCTCTCAGTATCCCAAGTCAGCCCCAGCACATTACTGCATATAGGCACTTCAACTCCATGGCCATCCATATTTATTGATCCCTCAAAATGGACTAATTACTGTTCCATTCTCTCAGGGGCATAAGCCTATGCTCCCTGGGTTAATTTATTGGGCATACTGGAATTATGAGACTTTAACAGTAACAAGTCTCTCTCAGTATCCCAAGTCAGTCCCAGCACATTACTGCATTATTTTATTAACCCCTTCACATATCCTCATTAGTTCCTCTTCAGTTGACGTCACACCCGGAAATTGTCCACATAAGATTATTTACCCAATTACTTCGCTCAGTGGACCACCTGTGCACTTAAGCTGTGCATTTATCGTCGCCTGAAGTAAGAACAATTTATTATTTAACTGTTTATTAATTATATCATTATAAGCAGTCAACAATTTTGGTGTCTTGCTCAGTTCGCAGAGCTGGGCCCGTTAACTGTCCATACGCCATCCTATAATTAGTAGATAATTCTGGACGGTTGAGCTTCCACGGAAGTCGCACCCAGTAATGTCCAGATTCAAATTTAACATCCTTCAGGTATTGTTCCTAAGTAATGGAATCATTTGGACTTTCCTCATTTATATTAATCCCTATGCTGTCCAGCTCCCACAAATTAGACTGGTTCAACATCATTCTCGATAGAAGAATACTTGTACTGGGTTGACCTTTTATGAGTAAGACACCGTGACTGTATTCACTACTTCCTCTAGTCATTATTACTAGGCGGTAGTCTGCCATATATTACATGGCCCGTACCAGTGTTGAGGAGAGTGACGCCGCATTGTTTTGAATTTATGCTTTTTATCCTGAATTATTACATCCAACACCAGCAAGGCTACCTCAGCTAGGCCATCATTATTGCCATTAGCTGCAACCTTTACATCAGTCACTGTAGTGTCAGGGTTATTAACATTATCATTATTGTCACCATTATTATAAGAATCACATACAACCCTGCACATAACTGTATGGTGCTTTCTGTTGTTGCATTGATAGTAAATGTTCAATTTGGTATGACAATCCTTTACATTATGATTGTCTAGACATCTGATAAATCTGTCAAGTTCTTTCATCCTCTCCACTTTAATATCGCATGAATTATAGGCATTACAATTTTTAGTGAAATGAGTACCCTGGCAGAAGAGGCAATCTCTCTTTTCCTTGCCTGACCTCTTATTAACTGGGTTACCCTTACTGAGGTACTTATTCCTCTTACCTTGATGTGAGGAACCACTATTACTGATTCCTGACTTGATATGTGCCTATTTAACTCTTAACTATGATTATTACCACTGGGATTATTTTTCCCTTTTGAGACTTGACAGATACTTCAGAGTCATTATGTGTTATATCCTTAGAACTGTTTGGCTGACTGGTCTGCAATTGAACAATTAATTCTTGCCGACCTAGTCTGATTTCCTCCAGACCGTACTCTGGAGGTTTTGGCAAACCCACCCTTTGCATTAATAGGTTGATCAACTGTCTGGCTTACACCCTTTAATTTATTCAAAGCCTTACTTTTACAAGACAGTTTTTCTTCCAATTCGTAATGTTGATTAATTAAAACATTCATTTCCATTCCATCTGCACCATTCTCCAGCAGATCTCTTTCACAGTCTTTAAACCACAATTTGTACCAATCAAATCTACTCTCTAAAGCATCTAAATATAACTTTAATTCATTAGGGTTCACGGTTCTTTGATTCATTAAATCAAATGCCTTCGTCACATGGCCTTTAATAGCCTGTAATGATGCTTTCATTACTCTAAAATCCACGGACTTGTCAGCCACATTAACTCCATCAGATCCAGTCATAGTTAGAGAATTATTAATCACTGATTATACAACTTAAGTAGGCGCCTTATAAGAGTAATTCTTGCACTTTATTCTTGTATAAATCCTAGCCATACATGTGCTAGTAATTAATTGGGCTAATTGTCATCCACCACATGAACGATTAAATTTGTGTACTCTATACCCACTTTCTTCAATCAGTCACTTAATTATTAAGAAATTAATTCAATTAATTTTTTTACTGATTGTATCAGGTTCAGGAAGGACCAGCGGGCAGATATGGAAAATTTTAGAGGGATGATTACCTGTATGTATCTCAACATTATATACATACAAGTAATCTCATTGGGAGACAACCCTATATTGTTTACCATAGTCACCCCATGTAGATATGTGAGAAAACTTCACCACCCCTGGTCACTGGAGGTGGGCCTTCGACCTCACAATCTTATCCATATCTATCCGAGACCAGTATAGATTGGATAGCACCCACAAGTACGGCGCTACTAATTAATTGTGGTGTGTATAGATTATATTAGTGTAACTGAATGAAGGGGCGGGGTAGGTTACACATGGATATATCCATCAAAGAAAAAACATTTGTATATAATCCCACCACTTACCAGATATTCTCTGGTCACTTGATGTAGCTGGATCACACATAACCTATCCAATTACAACATACCTAACTGGCCAGTATCAGTCTGCTATAACTAGAAGGGTTACTTAACTGTGGGTGATTGATACTCCTTATTTCCTCCATTCACCATCTCATTTCGATGTCCTGCTACACCGACACAGTTCTTATTCCAGCAGGACAAGGTATCCGTTGGTTTGTCCCGGTTTAGAAGTCGTGACTCAATAAACTTCACTTTCCTCGAGACGGGAACAACGTGGTCTAGCGTGTTCACTCGGAGCAAGGCGACTTATTTCACTTCACGCATTCTCTTAACTTAGCGTTATTATCATTAATTACATTACAATTCACAAGACGATTTAATGTCTCATAATTATTATACACATTAGAGATCACTCCATTAAGATCTGAGACTGATGAGTGATGATTAAACCAAGGGTAATTTTCCCCGGGACACAGTCCATGGCGATGCGCCAGTCACCACCGGTCCTACCCTTATTCACTCATTTTACCACTCTATTACGGTGGTCCACGTTCCCTCACTCTCCACCAGGAACAGTTACGACACTTCCTATTATGAAATGAGGCCTATATTAATCCTTAGGCAGCCGTGAACGCCAATTTCCTGGTTCCATGCTTTCCCATCCTCCTCACTCCATTCAAAACACTCCTGCCTCTCCCATGCCCTGAGTCGACCTCTACCCCTGCAAAGGGAACTCTTGGTTCTATCCTATTTTCAAATATATTTTTGACCCATATCGAAACATTAAACACCTATTAGGCACTATAGCTACGGAAAATTAAAATATTTTCCACAACATGTAACAGTATGAAGTACATGTAACAGTATGAAGTACATGTAACAGTATGAAGTACATGTAACAGTATGAAGTACATGTAACAGTATGAAGTACATGTAACAGTATGAAGCACATATAACAATATGAAGTACATGTAACAGTATGAAGTACATGTAACAGTATGAAGTACATGTAACAGTATGAAGTACATGTAACAGTATGAAGTACATGTAACAGTATGAAGTACATGTAACAGTATGAAGCACATATAACAATATGAAGTACATGTAACAGTATGAAGTACATGTAACAGTATGAAGTACATGTAACAGTATGAAGTACATGTAACAGTATGAAGTACATGTAACAGTATGAAGTACATATAACAGTATGAAGTACATATAACAGTATGAAGTACATGTAACAGTATGAAGTACATGTAACAGTATGAAGTACATGTAACAGTATGAAGTACATGTAACAGTATGAAGTACATGTAACAGTATGAAGTACATATAACAGTATGAAGTACATGTAACAGTATGAAGTACATGTAACAGTATGAAGTACATGTAACAGTATGAAGTACATGTGACAGTATGAAGTACATGTAACAGTATGAAGTACATGTAACAGTATGAAGTACATGTAACAGTATGAAGTACATGTGACAGTATGAAGTACATGTAACAGTATGAAGTACATGTAACAGTGTCATATATAACATAAATATATAACATAAACCCATGTTAAGATTCTATTATCAAGTTATATTTTTTAAGATGGTTTCATATTTCATCCACGGTTACTGATGTCACCAACTCTGCCCACAAGTAAGGCTAGCCTGACTGGTCTATAATATGAAGCTAGGGATCTATTTCCTCTCGTAAATTGGTGTCACATTTGCCATTTTTAACTTATCTGATACAGTACTTGTTTGTAGTGAGCTGCTGAAAAGACTATCTGGAGTTTACCTGGAGAGAGTTCCGGGGGTCAACGCCCCCGCGGCCCGGTCTGTGACCAGGCCTCCTGGTGGATCAGAGCCTGATCAACCAGGCTGTTGCTGCTGGCTGCACGCAAACCAACGTACGAGCCACAGCCCGGCTGGTCAGGAACCGACTTTAGGTGCTTGTCCAGTGCCAGCTTGAAGACTGCCAGGGGTCTGTTGGTAATCCCCCTTATGTATGCTGGGAGGCAGTTGAACAGTCTCGGGCCCCTGACACTTATTGTATGGTCTCTTAACGTGCTAGTGACACCCCTGCTTTTCATTGGGGGGATGGTGCATCGTCTGCCAAGTCTTTTGCTTTCGTAGTGAGTGATTTTCGTGTGCAAGTTCGGTACTAGTCCCTCTAGGATTTTCCAGGTGTATATAATCATGTATCTCTCCCGCCTGCGTTCCAGGGAATACAGGTTTAGGAACCTCAAGCGCTCCCAGTAATTGAGGTGTTTTATCTCCGTTATGCGCGCCGTGAAGGTTCTCTGTACATTTTCTAGGTCAGCAATTTCACTTGCCTTGAAAGGTGCTGTTAGTGTGCAGCAATATTCCAGCCTAGATAGAACAAGTGACCTGAAGAGTGTCATCATGGGCTTGGCCTCCCTAGTTTTGAAGGTTCTCATTATCCATCCTGTCATTTTTCTAGCAGATGCGATTGATACAATGTTATGGTCCTTGAAGGTGAGATCCTCCAACATGATCACTCCCAAGTCTTTGACGTTGGTGTTTCGCTCTATTTTGTGGCCAGAATTTGTTTTGTACTCTGATGAAGATTTAATTTCCTCGTGTTTACCATATCTGAGTAACTGAAATTTCTCATCGTTGAACTTCATATTGTTTTCTGCAGCACCAGGTGTAGGTTTATTTAGGCACAGATACACATACCTGGAGAGGGTTTCGGGGGTCAACGCCCCAGTGGCCCGGTCTGTGACCAGGGCTCATAGTGGATCAGGGCCTGATCAACCAGTACAATTATCACACATAATGTAAATTACCTAGGATTACCCAAAAAAAGTCATGCAGTGACTTATTTCCATTGGAGTCTTTGACTTGTTTGATTTCAGTCTATCTAATTGTCTGAGGATCATGTCAATGGTGACTTTGCTATTAATTTTTCTCCTCACCTGTATAATTATTAATCTTGGGATTGAATTTTGCCTTACACAAGAGGATTTCTATGTAGAAACAGAGAGCAAATAAGTGTTTAAAATGGTGCACATTTAATTGTCAGTAAGAGTAAGCTGAACTTAGTTACACTTGCCCCTCAAGGAAGGTTCCTTGATGCTGGCAAGGGGCTCTTGATCTAGGGAATTGGATCTGTACTCCAGTTCCCTGAATTGAGCCTGGATACCTTCCACATCATCCCCACAGACACTGTATAATCCCACCGGTTTAGGGCTTTCCCCTTGATTATAATAATTAGTTACACGCTAATGAGCACCACGTGTCGTCTCTTACTACGTAGCGTCCCTTACTACGTGGGGCTCATTAGCACGTTGTGTCCCTTACCACATGGAGTCTCGTAGCACGTTGTTTCCCTTAACACGTGGTGTTCATTATCATATGGCGTCCCTTACCACAAAGCGCTCAAGGCATTTTCCTTAGTTGCCTGTCCCTCGAGCTAGCGCCGTCTAGGTGTTAAGAAAGTTGAGCAATAGCTCCTGGATCTGCTACTTATCTACATGGATTTCTTTGTAGATAGTGTAGTGGTTCACCAATAATTTGTTTTTCCCGCGCTTCTTATCATTATTTGTAATCCGGTCAGTGATTCAGATATAGTGAAGTGTGTCCCTCTATGATGGGTTTAGTCAACCACTAGGCTTTGGAATATAGCACATTTTCCAATTTCTATTTTCATGCATTATATTCTTATATTATTATTATTATTATTATTATTTTTATATAAAAGAAGCTTCAAGTCCTGCTGAGGTCTGGACACTGAGAGGAAGGTTCAAGACGTAAGCTGTAAAAGGTTTTAAAAAGCAACAATATTTTCAATTTTATGAGTCATGATGACCTGCCTAAATTATATTTTATCTTTATTGATAAAAATAATAAAAATAGTCAGTTAAGTAAACCACCAATATCACAAGATGTGCATAAATATAATTATCAGTTGAGCAGTATAAGAGAATTATCACCTGATACATTATGTATAAAGTTGATATTTCAAGTTGAAACAGTAAAAGAATGTCACAAGAGTTGTCAATAAATGCCGGGACGTGAGGCTCAAGCCACCCATATATCCTTCAGTATTATACCAGTCACTATTAGTAAAACTGTTTTAGGGTGTTTGGAAGTTGAGGTAGCGTGAGAGGTAATAAATGAGGTTATAAGGTGAGGTATAAAGAGTTAGAAGAGAGAGTATAAGGTAGTAAGTGTGGCAGCGTGGCTGGCCATGAGCAGTGTAACAGCAGTGAGCAGGAGGCTCACATTCCATGGTGGGACACTGTTCAACTCGCTGTTATACACACTTCCTGTCAGACAGGTGGTGGTGGTGAGGAGGAGCAGTGTGTTAGTGTGTAGGAGAGAAGTAAGAAACATCGTGGGTGTGTGTGGTGGTGTATTAAGGGCGCCACAGAGCACTGTGTCAGCCACCATGGCGCCCATCATCACTAATAATCTACCTCCCTCACAACTCGTACAAGAATATATCGAGCAGAATAAAGTTATGATCTTCAGCAAGTCTTACTGCCCCTTCTGTCACAGGGTCAGTACATCAAAATGAAGAACTAAACCCAAGGGGGTCATATAGCACCAGGGGAATGGGAGGCGTTCAGGAGTGGATCAAGAGCCCTCCACCGGCATCAAGGCACTCCCCTTAAAAAGTCAAGAGGTACAGAACTCTTGATCCAAGGAATTGGAGCTGTCCTCCCTTTCTTTGGATCAACTCTTGCTTCCCTCCCATTCCCCTTGTACTGTATGAACCCTGTAGGTTTAGTGCTCCCTCATGCATGGTATAATTATCTTCACATCTAGTTTATAAATTTGAGTGTCCATTTTTTGCTTTAATTTTGTCATTTGTTTTATGAAATGCCTTAATGAGAGTAGAGTAGCTGTTACTTTGAATTATTCCAGTTTTATCCAAATTTCAAACTGTCGAGTTCTCAAGAATAAAGAATTTTATTCAGTGGAGCCAGTGTCAAAATATTTTCATTAAAGTCCTTTAATCTCCCCCAGGATGTCTTCTCAAGAGAACATTCTTAATGGGACTCTTCATCCCTAGAACTGTACTTATCTTTTCCTCTTTCTGGATCAAACCTGATTTTCACACACTTGAGTTACTTAGCTGTTCTAACTTTTAAGGTTTAAACAAGATGCTACAAGGACTTAATGGAAATAAGTCACTTTGACTTTTTGGGGGTTATCCTATGTATTTACACCATGATAATTGTACTTTGTACCTGTGCTTAAATAAACTTATTTACTTACCAATGTCTCCCATTTCCCAGGTGCTACATGGCCTGTACTGGTTTAGTGCTTTCCTCTGAATACAATATAAATCCCCAGGATGCAACCAACAGCAGTTGGCTAACACCCAGGTACCTATTTACTGCTAAGTGAAAAGGGGCAACCGATGTAAGGAAACATGTCTAACTTTTCCACTTGTGCTTGGATTGAACCAAGCCAAAGGCTCTTCCACTTGAAACAAGTGCTCGTGGCTCACTTGGTAGCAGCTTACGCTTACACAAAGATGGTTTTTTATTCTAGGAAGAACAGAAATGTTGGTCATGTTTCCTTACACCTATTCCTCCTCTTCACCTAGCAGTAAATAGGTACCTTTTAAGTGTTGGTAGCTGGTTTTGGGTTGCATCCTGGGGAAGAGAATAAAGTGCAATTCAGGATTTATCAAATTTTGTCCATTAAATTTTTAATCCATTTACACATTTGACAGTAACAATAATGGACAGTTCAGGATTAAATAGATGATGTTAATAATAATTTTTCTACAAGTACATGTACAATGTATACAGGCCTAGCTGACATCAATTACATACTACTACAGTATATAGTAAGCCCCTTGTTATGTAGAGCATTTCAGGGAAATTAGGTCAGTTTTGTCCCCAGATGTGACCCCCACGAGTTGGCTAACACCCAGGTACCTATTTTACTGCTAGGTGAACAGGGACGGCAGGTGCCTTAAGGAAATACGTCCTAATGTTTCCACCCATACCGAGGATTGAACCATGGCCCTTATTGTGTGAGCTGAGTGTGCTAGCAGTTCAGCTGGATGTTGTCAGATTTTACTTATTAAATATGACTGTTAAATAAAAGTCCATTATACAGAGGTTTTTACTTTTGAGCCTAAATTTATCCCATTTTTAAGTAATCATTTTTATGCTGATATAATTATTTTTATAATTACTGTTTATTAGGATCAGTTAAAATTGATTTACAGTAATTAATGTTTATTAAAGAGTAACTTGTAATAGGCAGTCTTAGTCGTTTATCTGCAATTATTTTGATATCTACAAGTTGGGTTAGAATATAAATAAATTAGTAATTTAATATAGACATGTACTGTATTTGATTTTCATAAACTTTGTAAAACACAATATAGCAGTAATAAATATAGCTGTTTAGAATTGATAATAATGATATTGATTTTGATCACACACAAACAGCCTTTCCTGCATTAATTATTAAAATAACTTAGGTTACTTTGTTTCAGGTGAAGGATCTTTTCAACCAGTTGAATGTGCATTACACAGCATTGGAACTTGATCATATGGGTGAGTTGATGTATACTAGGAAGACTGTTGTGGGTCATTCTTTTCCTATTCTTGGGTAACACCAAGAAATTAACTGGCTTGTTCTTTGACCTTGAAACTGGTCATTAATGCTTTACTGTTTCTGATTGTGCTCACTTATTCCAGTAATATAAAATATATAATGTAACATTGTATACTTGACCTCAGTATTTAATTTCAGTATTGTAGAACACAAGATTGTTTATGTAAAACTTGTGTTTTCAGAAAATTATGGTGCATACACTGTTAACTTAGTGACATTTGTCACTTTCTTCACTTGGGAAAACCTTGATTTGCCAACAGGAAATTTGATGACTGGTGACAGGATATTCCAACATACTGTACTTGGCTTGGAATTTTCTTGTCTATTTACTTATTTCTAAGTTTATGACCAAAGTTATGTTCATGGTGTCATGTCAGTGGTATAGAAATTGTTTCATCTTAAAAGTTTTTTCCAGTGAATATAGTCTCTACTGCATCTATGATATACCTGTAATCAGTTTCAAGAGTCATTCTGCTCCAACAGCTCAGCTTGGAGCCAGGGTTTTCTAGTGCTTGCCTGGTCAAAAATGCTTTTGTTGTTGACAGCCCACTGATCTGCATATCCATCACACCCTGGTTGATCTGGCATTTGATGGAGGTAGTGATTGAGTTTTCTCTTGAAGAATTCTGCAGCTGTTATGGCAATATTTGTGATATCTGCTGGTAGTATGTTGAATGGTCTAGACTCGCAAAAGTTGATTACCCAGTACTCTGACAGTGTCCATGGCACCCCTGCTTTTTACTGGGTTCATTTTACACTTTCTACCAAATCTTTTGCTCTAGAATATTGTTATGGCAGTGCATAGGCTGGGATTAAATCCTCCAGTATTCACATGCCGTTTATATTGTTATGCAAAGTACCACTCTCGTTTCTCTGCTCCATTGATTACCTATTCAGTACTTTGAGGCATTCTAGGTAGTTTAAATACTTTATTAGCTTTGTGGGCAGTAAATGATCTCTATATTTATTCCATCTTTATCTCTTCTGCCTTGAATGAACTCGACACTGAACTGTACTCTAAGCAAGAAAGCACAGGTGATTTAAATAGTGTCACCATTAGCAGTTTTTCTCATTTTGAAGGTTTTCATTATCCACCTCATCATTTTTCTAGCTTTCATAATATTTGCCATTTAGTGGTAACTAACTGAAAGGTAAACTGGCATTATTCAAACAGTATGTCCATTACCATTAAAAACCAATTGTCTCTGTTCACCCTTATTTAACATGCTTATAAAAGCCTGCTGGATGTTCAAGCTCCTAAAACTCAACACCTCCTCCACCCCCCTGCCCAATTCTCAGCTGCCCTGTCTCGTATAAGGCTTCTTAATTTGGGATGAAAATATACCGCAGAAATAAAAATACTAAAACCCATGTGGGAAAGTGGTGTATAATGGTTGTCAGTAGAAATGTATAAGAATTGCCTCGTAAGTAACCTGTTCATGAGACAGGAAGAAAAGATCAACACTCCTTCCTGAGTGCAGAACAATTAATAGGATTTTGTTTCACACATGAAATGCAGGGTGGGGGAGAAGGATACTTTATTTAGGTGGACAGTTCCTGTCTGCCAGTCTACTACTACTAGTATATATCCCAAAAAAGTGTAGAACAGTGAGAATGTATAATCGGTATCATGCTTCATACTTTTAACTTTAATGCTTTATTCTCAGTGTTTATTACATTATACAGTGGACCCTCAGCTAACGATGGCATCACCTAATGTTAAATTCAGCATACGATACATTTTAACGCAAAAATTTTGCCTTGGCTAACGCTAAAAAACTCGCCCTACGCGATTCGTTCGAGACGCGTCCACGTGTGGCCTGAGTGCCAGTGTTTACAAGCCAGCCAGTGCGGTCGCATCTACGCATACATTCGGTACATTTCACATTATCCCAGTGTTTTTAGTGCTTGTAGCTGCAAAATAAGTCAACTTGGACCCCAAGAAATCTTCTAGTGCCATCCCTGTGGTAAAAAGGGTGAGAATTAGTATGGAATTGGAAAAAGAGATTAAGGAAATGTGTGCAAAGTGACTTGAAGTGCAAACCTTTATGGATGAAAATCACCCTCACACAGCTATTGCAAGCTGTGCTGGTGACTGTTACAATGACAGTGTTATGAACCACTTTAGACGAATCATAAAGGAACGAGAGGTACAGAGCTCTATGGACAGATATGTTGTGCAACAGAGGTCCAGTGACTCTTAAGCTGGTCCTAGTGGCATTAACCCTTTGAGGGTCAACAGGCCCTCTCCGAAACTCGTTCTCAGGGTCAGCCAAATTTTGAAAAAAAATATAAATATTTTTTCTTATGAAAAATAGTTTTTTTTTTCTAAACATTATAGGCTAAACAAAAAAACTTTACCGTCAATACTTACCGAGATATGGAGGCGTGAAGTTTGCCAAAATTGAACAACATCTGGTAACGTCGCCGACTGCCGTCACCCGGTATTTTTCTATTTACTTTTTTATGTACTATTTTCAATTATTTTTCAATTTTTCTTTTTCTGAGTAACTTTTATGGCCTCTGAGGCCAACATGATCAGTATTTTGTAAGTTATTTCTTTTTCAATACTACACAATAAGGGTGTAAACACTGTTGTCATTATTTTGTTTATAGAAAATATTTACACAAACAAACAATATGAAATGTTGTTTATTACTATTTTTCTATATTTTATATACACATATACAGTCACAGGGAATGTTTCTAGAAGTTCTGCAGCCTGTGGAAGTCTTTGAAACATGGTGTCATGCACAGTGGTGTTTTACATTCCTCACACATAAAAACGAGTGTCTCTGCGTTGTGGGCGTTTTTTTGTATGTGAACAGACGTAACACCTCTTCTGAGCCTTTTTCTTGAAAGCAGTAGCAGGCACTTTTACCAGGAAGTGATCACCATGCTTCAGACGAGCAGGTAGTTGTTGATAATTTGGTGGGCGGTCAATTGCAGGTGGTGTTCCTTGGTACTTGAATACTATTTGTCTGATGACAGACAAACAGAATTCGCCGTACAGTACTGTGGTTTGTTTCTGGTCCTCATCTTATACATATAAGCATTGAGCATGGAAATGTCCAGAAGATGGAAAAAGAGTTTTATGTACCACTTATAACTCTTGCGAACACAATCGGCAAACCCAATCTGCATGTCACATTTGTCCACTGAACGCATGTTGAAGGTGTAATCAATCACAGCTGCAGGTTTTAGAATGGGTTCATTGCTCTCTCTATGCTGCCTGCCACTGTCTGCCATTTCATTAGGGTGAAATGATGACAACAGTGTGACATCTCGTTTGTCATGCCACCGAAATGCCATGATGTCATTGGCAGCAAACGCCTGCACCTCACCTCTACGAGTGCCAGTGTCAAACCTGGGCATATGTTTCCGATTTGCACGCACTGTGCCACACACATCTGTCATGTTCACTCGCAAAAGATCACTGAGTGAGGGGCTTGTGTACCAGTTATCTGTATATACTATATGCCCCTTACCAAGGTATGGTTCTATCATTGTTCTAACCACATCACCTGAGATGCCCAATAACTTCCTGGTATTTTGCAATGTATAACTTCCAGTGTACACAATAATATCCAATACCAGACCACTGTAACAATCACAAAGCACAAACAACTTTATACCAAAGAGTTTCCTCTTGCTTGGTATGTACTGCTTGAAAGAAAGTCTTCCTTTGAACAGAATCAAAGACTCGTCAATTACAAGCTTCCTGAAGGGATAAAAATGCGTACTGAATTTCTCTTTCAGATACACAAACACATTCCTAATCTTATATAACCTGTCGTTTCTGTCAGGCCTAGTTTTGTCTGAGAAGTGAAGCATACGTAACATTAGCACAAATCGATTCACTGGCATTATATCACTGAAACCTGGGGTTGCAATCAGGCGGTCTGTTGACCAGTATGATTTCACTTTGTGCTTATACACATGTGGCATAAGCATTATTGTGGCAAAGAAAAGATACATCTCAGCCACAGTTGCTTCCTTCCACTGGTGTAGACGTGATTTTGGTGAAAATAATGTTTGCCATGGTGTAGTCGTAGTATGTGTTGCTTTCCATGACAATATGTACTTTCCATCAGTGGTTCGTCAAAGAATAACTCGAAACAATCCAGTTCAGTGGCAGTGTTCCCGAGTGTACAAGATGGCCGTATTCCACTTTGGCTGTCATCAAACTGGTGGGCATTTGGAACAAAATTGACAGCTTCCTGCCAATCCCAGGTGCAGTCTGCTGGTGGGTACTGGACAATGACAGGTGGTTGAGGTTGTGGTTGCGGAGGCTGGTGTGGTGGGTGGGTGGGGGATGGTGGCCTTTGTTGTAGATCAACTGAGGCAGCGGCGTGGGTGGCAGCATGGCCCACTGCTGGTGCCTCACCGCCGGCACCACTACCACCACACACATTTTCCATCCCAATTGCAACAGTATCATCGTCATTTTCAATGTCTGTTCCTGTTGTACAGCCACGGGATGTACTCTGAGATGCACTCCTTCCCCTTGGAATAGCATATGGCACACTACCAGAGCGCATATATCGTCGTATATACTGACGCTTCACTGGGGAATATTGCACTTCACTATCACTACTGAAACTAGTTTGAAGAGCTTGTAGTTCATATTCACTATCACTATCATCACACATGCTCTCATCTGAGTCTGGGATTTGTGAAAATAGAAGTTTCCTCTTGGATTCTGGTACAACTGAACGTGAACAAGACGGCCCAGCACCAGAGGTGGAAGGCTGAGGGTCGTCTGGGTTTTCCTCACTATTACCGATATTATGGTCATTAGTTTCGGTCAAAACCTCGCCAAAACCTTGAAACTCATCTTCACTGGCACTTCCATCTGTATT
The DNA here is from genome assembly GCF_038502225.1 of Cherax quadricarinatus. Taxonomy (NCBI): domain Eukaryota; kingdom Metazoa; phylum Arthropoda; class Malacostraca; order Decapoda; family Parastacidae; genus Cherax; species Cherax quadricarinatus. Next base: position 629,348 of record NC_091342.1, on the reverse strand, counting down.
AGAACTGTTACTGGGGAACAAAAGTGTCCCAATTCGCCGAGGAGTGAGGAGCTTCTTACCACGAGGCATGGTGGATATTGTTTACTAAGATGGCGTTCCCACAATGCACCACTGGGTCCCAGATTTTTTTTCTACCGCGCACACAGACCCATTCTCTCACATGTAGGCCTACCAGCCTTTTCCCGCGAGATTTGACGGCGCTAGAATTTGTGCGTACTAGTACGTCAAAAAACCCTACGTGTAAAACGTACTAGTACGTCCGAAACCCTCAAAGGGTTAAAAGAAGAAGGGAAGTAACCCCAGAAAAGGACTTGATACCTAAAGTCCTAATGGAAGGGGATTCCCCTTCTAAACATTAACAACTTCCACACTCTCCCCTCCTCCCATCCCATCAATCATCACCAGATCTTCAATAAAGGTAAGTGTCAGTTTGTATTAAAATTAATATTTCATGTGGTAAAAAAAAAAATTTTTTTTCATACTTTGGGGTGTCTTGCACGGATTAATTTGATTTCCATTATTTCTTATGGGGAAAATTAATTCAGCTAACAGTAATTTCAGCATACGATGAGCTTTCAGGAACGGATTAATATCATTAGCTGAGGGTCCACTGTAACTGTAAACTGTGTACAGTAGAGTACCTGAGTGCTTTTATTTCTATTTTTTGACCTGAATTAAGAAACTGAAACAGTGCCCTGTTAGTCTGTTATGTCAAGGGTTTACGGTACATATTTTCTCACTTGTTCATTCCCAGCTTACAAATGCTTCAAGTTACACAAACATCTGTACTTGCAAACAAGTCACTTGGGTACCAGTTAAGATTCTTTAACTGTTGAGCCACAGTACAAAAATGTATTTGTACTATGCAATTTTCTTTATATACATCTCATGTGTGTGTCCATAATATAGGAATACAACTCATTTCTAAGTTGGGATCCTTTTTACTGCATGTTTGTGTGTGATTATCATTGTCTTTCAGTGGTAAAGTAGAAATATAGCATTGCTCTCTTGGCAGATAATGGCTTGGAGGTGCAAGAAGCACTGGCAGAGAGGTCTGGTCAGAGTACTGTACCTAATGTCTTCATTAATGGAGAACACCTTGGAGGTGCAGACAAGACCTTTGAGACTCATGAAAAGGGAGAATTATTACCTTTAATTAATAAATCTGATCATGACTATGATTATGACTTGGTAAGTAATGTACTTGTCTTGCATACCAGGCAGTACATACTGTCCAGGCTTGGGAATAATATTTCAAACATTATCTTTGAGCATATTCAACTAACTACTTTCAAGTTTTATTTTGGGAGTCGGTACATAACATACATTCCTTTTTTATACAGTGGTCATGAGGGCACACAGATATTAGCACTCGTACTTATATAGTAATATGTTGTGTTGATTTAACCTAGGATAAAATCAAATAACCCATACCTCGATTGCTAGCACACTCAACTCAGAGGTCCAAGGGTCAATCCACAGTTTGGGTGGAAACACAACATGTTTGCTTAAGGCGCCTACCTGCTCTCCATGTTCACCTGTTAGTAAAATTGGTACCTGGGTGCTAGTCACTAGTGTGGGTCACATCCTGGGGACAAAATTGACCTAATTTGCCCGAATTGCTCTGCATAGCAAGGGGGCTTTCTATATACAGGTACTCACTTAACGATCGAGTTCCATTTCTAAGAGTAGGTTGGTAAGTAAATTGGTCGTTAAGTGAGGAGCCACCCCTTGCTGATATTTCAAGCATACTGTACTGGTAGTGGGTTTGTGTCATCCATCTTTAGATATTGTTTTAATGTCACCTTTACACCATTTATAACATTTTTTAGTATATTAAAAATAGAACTAGTCATTAAAAAACAATAAAAAGTAAAACATACAGTACACTGGCTGGAGAGCTGGTCGTAAGTCTGAACAGTCATTAAACAGGTAGGGCGTTAAATGAGGAGTACCTGTGGTAGTATGTCATTGATGTCAGCTAGGCCGTATACCTTGTACATGTACTTGTAGAAATAAAGATTATTATTATTAAACAGGTGGTTTCTTGTACTCAGTTGATAGAATGGAAGGCATACTAGCAAAATAGCTAAGAGTTTGGGTGACTGGAACAATGGAATTGGCTTAAAATAGAACTCGGTGGGTGACATCACAGATGCGTAAATACTGCTAAGGCCAGTAACTTTGCAAGAGCATAATTTCGTAAGTTTCCATCCAATTTTATACTTTTGGATTCATTACCTTTGGAAGGAGATTCTGTCATTTCATAAGAAAAAATATTTTTTTAGTATTTTTCATTTAAATTCTTGGACCCTGAGAGCAATTTTGAGATCAGGGGTCTGGACCCTGAAAGGGTTAACCCTTTGAAGGTCTGTGCCATAGTACTACAGGCTTGAGCTCAGGGCCTGTCCTGTAGTACTGTGTGATTAACTCAGCTCACTCATATACGCAGATATGAGTGAGCTTATATGAGAGAATGGGTATGTATATATGGTAAGTTTGCACTGTATAAAAAAGAATCCTACCCCATGCAGTGCATACCTGAAGGGTATTCCAAGGGTCACCGCCCTCACAGTCTGGTCTATGATAGAAAAAAACTGACCGTGTATTTGGTTTAAAATGGCAACTTTGAGGTGTATTTTCAGATGGTTTTTATTGATGTATTTTCAGCTTCTTGGTATCAGTCGATAATTTGGAAAATATATTACAGAAATTGCAATGATATTGATTGGTTTCAGGACTGGAAGTATGATATTGAGCTCAAGGTAGCAGAAATGTTTGATTTTTGCCAATTATCTCAGATAGTACGCGTCCAACTGGTCAGTCTAATACACGTTCACGTATGTGCTGACATTATTTATACAATTATTACAATAATGTGGTAGTTTGCATAACAGTAAATCTTCTATTTTTTGTGTGAATAAAAATTCAAAATGGAAAGCAAGCATAATATAGGAGAGGCCTGGGGAAATAACAAATAAACAGAGGAAATGTTTTAGTCCCAGGAATGTCTACATTGTTTATCCTGTACCCTATTTTTTAACCCTTCAGGGTCAGTACTCCTGATCTGAGAATTGCTCTCAGGGTTGAAGATTTAAAAAAAAAAAACTGTGAAATGATAGAGAATCTTTTCCAAAGGTAATGAAACCAAGAGTATGAAATTTGATGGAAAACTCACGGAATTACACTCTCGCAAAATTAGTGGTCTGGACGATATTTATGCACTGGCTATATCGCCCATTTTGAGTCCTACTTTAGACCAATTTCATTGTTCCAGTCACCCAAACTCTTAGCTATTTTGCTAGTATTCCTTCTGTTCTATCAATTGAGTACAAGAAACTGCCCATTTACCTGTTTCAACTACCCAATAAAGTGATCAGAAATAGGTAACGATCGGAAATAGGTAACTTGGCCAATTTCACACAAAATTAAAAAATTGCCAATTTAAAAATTGTCCAGAATAAACAGGTATAGACATTCTTGGCACTAAGAAGCACTTCTTCCATTCATTAGTTTTGTCCCCAGGCTTTTTGTATATTGTTCTCACTTTCTATTAAGAAATTTTATTCACACAAAAAATAGAAGATTTACTGTTATGCAGACTACTGCATTATTGTAATAATTGTATAAATAATGTCAGCACATTCGTGAATGTGCGTTAGACTCGCCAGTTAAAGTGTATTGGACGCGTGATGTGATTTATTTACTCTTGAACATTGGCAAAAATCGAACATTTCGCAAAAATCGAACATTTCCGCTACTTTGAGCTCAGGTTCAAGCTATTTTCAGTCCTGAAACCAATCAAAATCATCACTATTTCCGTTATATATTTTCCATTCTATCATATGAGACCAAGAAACCGTGAATAGAACCATAAAAAACTATACAAAAATGTGCCGCAAAAAACTGAAACCATGTTTTTGGTTTAAAAAACAAAAACCTGATGGCAGTTTTTTCCTCATTATGCACTGCATGCTGCAGGATTATTTTATATAGTGCACACCTGTCACATAGACCCAGTCTCTTATCTAGGCCAAAATTTACTGCTCACAGCTTATCTGAGTGAGCTAAGCTCATGGCTTAGTACCATGGCATCGACAGTGACCTCAGAGCCATAGTACTACAGCACAGTCAGCCTAAGGGTTCAACAATTTATATTCAGATTTAATTTAATTCTGTATTTTGTTGAAAACAGTTGATACGAATATGAAGCCCTCCATTATCGAATCTTAATTTGTTTTTTCTTCTTGAATTTGGAAAAAAATATATTTGAGAATTGCACCATATTTATTTAGAAATTAAGACGAGGTAATAAATTACGTAATTTGTGTTCTTTTACAATGCATAAATTCTTTCATCAACAGATAGTTATTGGTGGTGGCTCTGGTGGCTTGGCAGCTTCCAAGAGAGCAGCAGATCTGGGAGCCAAGGTTGCAGTATGTGACTTTGTCACTCCGACTCCAAAGGGCACAACATGGGGACTTGGTGGTACTTGTGTTAATGTTGGCTGCATCCCCAAGAAACTAATGCATCAGGCAGCAATTCTTGGACATGATATGAAAGTGTGTATTATACATATACATATGTATATTGATGTGCTTCTGTTACGAGAATTGGAAAAAATATACTGAAAATTTAAAACATGCTCTTTTCAAGATTAACCCTTTTATTTATTGTTTGCATGTATTACCAGTAAACACCTGGAGGTTGGTGGCCTAAATTTTTTTAATTATCTTGATATACTCATGTCATTGGGTGGCCCTTTGTTTTTTATACAGTACGTACCATATTGTCCTGCATATGAGGCACTTTTTTTTTTAGTCTTGGAAAATCACCCTGCTTCTTATATGCTCAAGGTTTGGGTAATGCTTTAGCAGTTGTTTACAAACTTTACATTACAACTGCCTGGAAACATTGTGCCAGCAATCAGCCAACACTCATGTGCTTGTACTATCCTGGAAAATACGCTATATTCTCTTAATGATACAAAAGTAGTCGGTGCATTTGAATTCATATTTTATATTTTTAGGCTTTTAAAACATCAAAATTGCAATTTATGTAAAAATTTTGTCTGCTTTCAGGATTCTCGAGAATTTGGATGGGAGACTCCAGAGGCAATTACTCATGACTGGAACAAGATGGTGGAAGGAATCCAGAGTCACATAGGTTCACTTAACTGGGGTTATCGTGTTGCTCTTAGGGATAAGAAAGTTACCTACCTCAATGCTTATTCAACATTCATTGACTCCCATACACTCAAGGTATTGTATATCAGATTCCAAATGTTTCATTTCTCTTCAACTCTGAGGATATTACTCAAACCTCATAATTTTTATAGCTATTAGATTATGTCTAGAAAAATATTGACATGTTACCTATAGTGTGTTGAACTAATGTTGGGTAATGCAATCTTGGAAGCTCCTAAAATATCTTTTTAAATGTGTTTTGTTGAATTGCTGAATCCTTATCAAACTTCGTAAATGAAGTGAGAAAAGGAAGATGAAGTGTAATATGTGTCATCATAATGAATATGGGAGAAAGTTAAAAAAAAATATATATATCACATGGTGAATATAGATGGTGTGATAAAATATTAAAGTGCCAGATAGAGAGGTGTCTAGTACAGTGGAACCTCGGTGTTCGAACTTACTGGACCTCAAATGAACTGAAGTCCAAGTAGTTTTGTTCAGAAAAAATTGACCTGGTCTTTGAGTGTTTTTCTGGAGTTCAAATGTGCTTGTTGTAAAAAAAATTACACGAAAGCTGTTCCAAAAATGCTTTAAAGCGACCTCTGACACTGATGTAACTGAGACTTTTGGAAGTCAGTTCAACATCCTCCAGTGTACGAGGCTGATAAAGCCTTGAAATACTGTTTTGGACATTGAACTTTTTGCAGTTCGAACACCACCCAGGAACCGATTAAGTTCAAACATTGGGGTTCCACTGTATTTGTCAATGATTGTCTTGAATATTTGTAGATTTTATCATAGTTACATTCCTTTAGTTTATTATGTGCTCACTAACTTAAATATTTTGATATTCAAGGGTTAATTTTACATAATTTTTTCTTTACAGTCGAGAATTTTAATATACGTATTTTAATTTCTTCCAGACTGTGGACCGTCGTGGTAAGGAAAAAATTGTCACAGCTGACAAATTTCTACTAGCCATGGGGGGACGTCCACGGTATCCCGACATTACTGGTGCTAAAGAGCATTGTATTACTTCTGATGACATTTTCTCGCTTCCTTATGCACCTGGTAAAACCCTTCTTGTTGGAGCATCATACATTGCCCTTGAGTGTGCTGGTTTTCTGGCTGGGCTGGGTTATGACACCACAGTTATGGTAAATAGCTCAAGAGAGATCTTCAGTTTTTACTGGCCAATGTAGATTCTGCTGTACCTCTTCATGAAGTGCTGTTTATAATATATTCATAAAGTGGAACACGAGTGCTAATTTAACTTTGTTTTTAGGTTAGGTCTATCCTGCTTCGTGGATTTGATCAGCAAATGGCAGAAAATGTAGGAGCATACATGGAGAAAAATGGAATAAAGTTCATTCGTGGAGCTGTACCATCATCAGTGGAGCAGGTTAGCCAATAAAATGAATTATATGTGAGTTCTTTAAATAGCTTCTTTTGATGCAGAAGTAAGACATAAATGCCAACAAGTAATAAGATGACTAAATGCAGGGCAGCCTTTATTAATGTTTCACCCAGGGGGGCATTAAAAAGTATTTTACATAGAAAACAGTGCATCTAAATAGTACACTTCGCAGCTTAGGTCGGGTGAACAATAAGGAAGTGGAGCATCAGAGGAGCACTTGCTGGAGGCTTACTGGCACAAACTAGGCTTTACGTTGCTGCTGCTCCAGGATGAAGTGGGCAATGGGTATATATGCTTCTGTTCTGATTAATGTTTGACAGTTCAGGACTCCATACACCTGCATATACTTTGTCATTTGATGCATTAACAGTGTAGCTTCTTCTCACACTATGATGTTGGCATGAAGTTGCTGTGCTGTACGCAAGCATTATTGGCACTGCAAACTCTGTATGCCTGCTTAAGTTCTTATAGGCATGTGGAAAGAGCACTGGAAGTTTTAAGGGTAGACTTTGTTGCATCCCCACAAAAGTCAGTAAATTTAAGTCTGGATGCTATGCTGGGTGTGGAAAATCATGTGACGTCTGATTTATTGTAGTGGTAATTACAGCTACATCAATCCTGGCTTGATATAGGATAGGAGAGACCAAGTTAACTAGTGATAGTGGGTAAAATGAATCCCAGGCCTTTAACCTGGGATTGAAGTTTGCCATCCAGATCCAGAAACCCAAGCAAATCATTAATATTTTAACTAGGAACCACTGAATTCAGGTGAGGAGGAAACCTGGCACCGGACCTCTTCCTCTTTCAGTCCTGTTTTACCTCTGATTGTTAAAGCTCCCTAGAGTGAACCTCACCACAAATGTCCCTGTACTGCATTTTTCTTATTTATGTACTCGTCAGTATTTGATTTCCTTGAAAGATTATCTGATAATGCATATAAGTTCTCAGTACTACATGCATGGTTTATCACACTGTTGCCATCTAAATCATCCTTTAACCCTTTCAGTGTCTGTGCCTTATAGATACATCTTACAAGCCAGTGTTGGTGACGTATTAATATGCCAAAATTCTAGCGGCTTCAAATCTAGCGGGAGCAAGCTGGTAGACCTATATGTGAAAGAATGGGTCTGTGTGCTCAGTGTGTGTGTGCAGTATAAAAAAAAAATTGGGGCACCTGCATTGCATTGTGGGAACGCCACATCAGCAGTCCTTGTTTATCGTGTCTTGTGGTAAGAAATATTTAACTCCCTGGCGAATTTGGGACTCTTCTCTTCCCAAGTGATAGTTCTAACACAGATGGAAGTGTCAGTGAAGATGAATTTCATGATTTTGAGGAGTTTGTGACTGAAAGCAATGCCCGGGATACCAGATACAGATAGTGAAAAGGGAAAGGCAGCTTGGGTGTTGGGGAAGGCAGCTTGGGTGGTGGGGAAGGCAGCTTGGATGGTGGGGAAGATGGTGCGGGTGGTTGGGATGATGGTTATATAGTTATATAGATTATCATACATAGCAGCATGTGCAGAGAACCTAGGATAACTCAAAAAAGTCAGTGGCTTATTTCCAGCATGGGTGGTGAGGAAGACAGTGTGGGTAGTGGGGATGATGGTGTGGATGTGGGGATGATGGTGTGGATGTGGGGAAGGCAGCATGGGTTTGTGTAAACATGTTTTGTCAATATAATAACAATATTTGTGGAGTTATTGTATTGCATACAATGAGTGGATATATATATATACATTATGCATATATTGGTCTCACAGACCACACAAGTTACTTGAAAAAAAAAATATTAAAAAATAAAAGAAAAAAGTAGAATAAAAGTAAAAATAATATTACCGAGTGAAAGGCAGTCGCCGATGTTGCCATAAGCGGTTCACTTTGTCAACTTCACGCCTCTACATCTCAGTAAATACTGATCGTAATTTTTTTTTTTCTTTTAAAACACTCGGAAAAATATTCTTATGATTTTGGTAAGAAAAATATATGTATATATTTTTTTTTTCAACAAGTCGGCCGTCTCCCACCGAGGCAGGGTGACCCAAAAAAGGAACTAAAATCCCCAGAAAGAAAATACTTTCATCATCATTCAACACTTTCACCTCACTCACACATAATCACTGTTTTTGCAGAGGTGCTCAAAATACAACAGCTTAGAAGCATATATGTATAAAGATACACGACATATCCCTCCAAACTGCCAATATCCCAAACCCCTCCTTTAAAGTGCAGGCATTGTACTTCCCATTTCCAGGACTCAAGTCCGGCTATATAAAAATAACTGGTTTACCTGAATCCCTTCACTAAATATTACCCTGCTCATACTCCAACAGCTCGTCAGGTCGCAAATACCATTCGTCTCTATTCACTCCTATCTAACATGGTCACACATGTTTGCCGGAAGTCCAAGTCCCTCGCCCACAAAACCTCCTTTACCCCCTCCCTCCAACCTTTTCGAGGATGACCCCTACCCCGCCTTCCTTCCCCTACAGATTTATATGCTCTCCATGTCATTCTACTTTGATCCATACTCTCTACATGACCAAACCACCTCAACCCCTCTTCTGCCCTCTGACTAATACTTTTATTAACTCCACACCTTCTCCTAGTTTCCACACTCCGAATTTTCTGTATAATATTTACACCACACATTGCCCTTAGACAGAACATCTCCACTGCATCCAACTGCCTCCTCGCTGCAGCATTTACAACCCAAGCTTCACACCCATATAAGAGTGTTGGTACTACTATACTTTCATACATTCCCTTCTTTGCCTCCATAGATAACGTTTTTTGTCTCCACATATATCTCAACGCACCACTCGCCTTTTTTCCTTCATCAATTCTATGATTAACCCAATCCTTCATAAATCCATCCACTGACATGTCAACTCCCAAATATCTGAAAACATTCACTTCTTACATACTCCTACTCCCCAGTTTGATATCCAATTTTTCTTTATCTAAATCATTTGATACCCTCATCACCTTACTCTTTTCTATGTTCACTTTCAACTTTCTGCCTTTACACACACTCCCAAACTTGTCTACTAACCTTTGCAATTTTTCTTTAGAATCTCCCATAAGCACAGTATCATCAGCAAAAAGTAACTGTGTCTATTCCCATTTTGTATTTCATTCCCCATAATTTAATCCCACCCCTCTCCCGAACACCCTAGCATTTACTTCTTTTACAACCCCATCTATAAATTTATTAAACAACCATGGTGACATTACACATCCCTGTCTAAGACCTACTTTTACCGCAAAGTAGTCTCCCTCTCTTCTACACACCCTAACCTGAGCCTCGCTATCCTCATAAAAACTCTTTACAGCATTTAATAACTTACCACCTATTCCACATATACTTGTAACATCTGCCACATTGCTCCCCTATCCATTCTATCATATGCCTTTTCTAAATCCATAAATGCAATAAAAACTTCCCTACCTTTATCTAAATACTGTTCACATATATGCTTCAATGTAAACACTTGATCTACACATCCCCTACCCACTCTAAAACCTCCTTGCTCATCCACAATCCTACATTCTGTCTTACCTCTAATTCTTTCATTAATAACCCTACCATACACTTTTCCTGGTATACTCAGCAAACTTATTCCTCTATAATTTTTACACTCTTTTGTCCCCTTTCCCTCTGTATAAAGGGACTGTACATGCTCTCTGCCAACCCCTAGGTACCCCACCCTCTTTCATACATTCATTAAACAAAAATACTAACCACTCCAACACTATATCCCCCTTCCCCTGCTTTTAACATTTCTGTCATGATCCCATCAGTTCCAGCTGCTTTACCCCCTTTCATTCTACATAATGCCTCATGCACCTCCCCCACACTCACATCCTGCTCTTCTTCACTCCTACAAGATGGTATACCTCCCTTGCCCGTGCATGAAATTACCGCCTCCATTTCTTTGTCGACATTTAAAAGTTTCTCAAAATATTTTCGCCATCTACCCAATACCTCCATCTACTAACTCCCCTACTCTGTTTTTAACTGACATATCCCTTCGTTTCCAAGGCTTTCTTAACTTGTTTAACTCGCTCCAAATTTTTTTCTTATTTTCATTAAAATTTCTTGACAGTGCCTCTCCCACTCTATCATCTGCTATCCTTTTGCACTCTCTCACCACTCTCTTCGCCTTTCTCTGACTCTCCATATACTCTACTCTTCATATAACACTTCTGCTTTGTAAAAACCTCTCATAAGCTACCTTTTTCTCTTTTATCACACCCTTTACTTCATCATTCCACCAATCACTCCTCTTTCCTCCTGCACCCATCCTCCTGTAACCACAAACTTCTGCCCCACATTGTAATACTGCATTTTTAAAACTATTCCAACTCTCTTCAAGCCCCCCACTACTCATATTTGCACCAGCCTCCCCTTTCTGCCAATAGTTGCTTATATCTCACCTGAACTTTCTCCTCCCTTAGTTTATACACTTTCACCTCCCTCTTGTTGTTGTCATTTTCCTCTTGTTCCATCTACCTCTTACTCTAACTGTAGCTACAACTAAATAATGATCCGATATATCAGTCGCCCCTCTATAAACATGTACATCCTGGAGCCTACCTATCAACCTTTTATCCACCAATACATAATCTAATAAACTACTTTCATTACGTGCTATTCATACCTTGTATATTTATTTATCCTCTTATTCATAAAATATGTATTACTTATTACCAAACCTCTTTCTACACATAGCTCAATTAAAGGCTCACCATTATCATTTACCCCTGGCACCCCAAATTTACCTACTACTCCCTCCACAACATTTTTACCCACTTTAGCATTGAAATCCCCAACCACAAGTAATCTCACACTTAGTTCAAAACTCCCCATGCATTCACTCAACATTTTCCAAAATCTCTCTCTCTCTCCTCTACACTTCTCTCTTCTCCAGGTGCATATATGATTACTATAACCCACTTTTTACATCCAACCTTTATTTTACTCCACATAATCCTTGAATTAATACATTTATAGTCCCTATTTTCCTGCCATAGCTTATCCTTTAACATTATTGTTACTCCTTCTTTAGCTCTAACTATTTGAAACCTCTGACCTAATCCCATTTATTCGTCTCCACTGAAACTCTCCCACTCCTTCAGCTTTGTTTCACTTAAAGCCAGGACATCCAGCTTCTTCTATGTATATATATATATTTTTTTCTCCATGGGGAAGTGGAACAGAATTCTTCCTCCGCAAGCCATGCGTGTCATAAGAGGCGACTAAAATGCCGGGAGCAAGGGGCTAGTAACCCCTTCTCCTGTATATATTACTAAATATAAAAGGAGAAACTTTTGTTTCTCCTTTTGGGCCACCCTGCCTTGGTGGGATACAGCCAGTTTGTTGAAAGAGAAAGATTTTTTTTTTTTTTTTTTTTTTTTTCCAAATATTTTTAGAAACAGCGAGTTTAGAATCGGGTCTTGACAATGAAAGGGATAACACTTACGTAATTTTTTCATATTTGTTTTTTTCATCATTTTAAAATAAAATGAATTTGAGGTTGAAAAGCCCACTCTCCCACAGGAGTGGCAAGTTATTCTGTGCTTACTTAGCTATAGGTTAAGTGATGTATATACAGCTTCATAAGTAAGGAAGTGTAAAGTGTGTATTTTTATGTTAGAGATTGTAATGTACGTACTTCTGAATTAAGATGTCATTGAAAGTTTACTTATGAATTTAAATCTTCTGTTAGTCATTGCTGATATTGTTATCTAACAGATTGAGGAAGGAACACCAGGAATGCTGAAAGTAACAGCAACAACCTCTGAAGGAGAGGAAATAACTGATGAATACAACACCGTGGTCATAGCTGTTGGCCGAGACCCTTGCACTTCCGGTATTGGCTTGGAAAATATTGGAGTTGAGATGGCCAAGTAAGCTCCTATGAATTGTTACAGATATTTTAGTAAAAAATTAAAATAATGTGATAATAAAGTATTAAAGAATAATTGGAAATGCTGACATTTATATTTAAACTACTGGTTATGCTTAATACAGTGGAACCTCAAATTTCGAACTTAATCCGTTCCAGGAGCTAGTTCTAAATTCGAAAAGTCTGAAATTCGAAGCAATATTTCCCATAAGAAATAATGGAAATACAATTAATTCGTTCCAGAAACCCAAAAGTATTCACAAAAATAATACATTTTATAGAGATTAATTAGTTTTACATACACACAACAAATGCTATAGTCTTTAATTATGTATAGTAATATAAAATAACATTTTTACTTACCTTTATTGAAGATTGGTGATGACATCTGGAAGATAGGGAGGAGGAGGGAGAGAGTTGGGGTTATTGTTTGGAAGGAGAATCCCCCTCCATGAGGACTTCCGGTATCAAAGCCCTCTCTGGGGTTGCTTCCCTTCTCTGTATTTTAATGCCACTAGGACCAGCTTGAGTCATTGGACCCCAGTCTCACAAAATAACTATCCACAGTCATCTGTTTCTGTCTCACAAAATAACTGTCCACAGTCCTCTGTACATCCTGGCAAGCTCAACAAGTCTCACTCCAATCTCATACTTCTGTATTATTTCCTTCTTCACATCTATGGTGTTTCTCACTTTCTTTACCACAGGGGTACTGCTAGCAAGTTTCTTTGGGCCCATGGCAGCTTATTTCACAGTCCCACAAGCACTAAAGACAATTAAATAATCATAAAATGTGTGAATGAGATCGCAGGTTAGTGTTCACTCAAGCATAAACAAAGCTAGACTGCTCACAGCGCCTGCGCGGGGACGCGGACAGAGCGGGCCAGCGGACAGGTCCCGTACCCGGCGGTCCAAAAATAGGGGCGCGTTCGATAATAGGGACACAGTTTGTCCGAAAAAATGGTCTTATTTTCGAAATGTTTGATATGTGATACATTCGATTTTTGAGGTTCCACTGTATTTGTACAGTCTTGTTAAAAAAAAAATATGCTAGTAATTTCTCAAGATTTTATTCCTCTCAAGGGTGAGAGGTTCTTGATTCAAGGAATTGGACCTACCATTCCCTTCCTTGGATCAAACTGAATGCCTTCCATTTCCTCCCCTCCCCCTTGGCACTGTATGACCCTGTGGGTTTACCACTACCCCAGTGACTGTAGTAATAATAATATTAATAAAAATAATTGACTTTGTAATTTAATTTTAAGAAGTGGTAAGGTAATTGTGAACAATGAAGAGCAAACTTCTGTCCCTCACATTTATGCTGTGGGTGATATCATTGAAGGTGGACTTGAGTTAACTCCTGTGGCCATCCAGGCTGGCAGACTCTTAGCTCAGGTGAGACTCATTACTGCTCGTCTTTATGGCATTATTGTTAGCAGGATCTATTCTCTGCATGACCTTTAATGAATTGCTTTTTCAGTTAGATATTTCTGTAATTGCTTTACACAATGGTAGGATTGCTGGTGCCTTTCTTTGTCTCATAGACATGCAAGATAACATCTTTCTACTTCTACTTGCACTTAGGTCACACTACACATACATGTACACTTACATGTATACACACTCATCTGAGTTTTCTTCTGCTTTCTTAATAGTTTCTTGTTCTTATTTCCTTTCATCTCCATGGAGAAGTGGAGTAAGAATCCTTCCTCTGTAAGTCATAAAAATCATCTAAAATGCTGAGAGCAGTGGGCTAGTAACCCCTTCTCCTGTGTAAATTTAGAGTAACCCTGATTTCTTACTTTGAATGGAAACGTACTATTGGCAAAGGCACTTTTATAATACTAACCCTTTTTATTATTCATTTGTTCAACCTGATGACACCATTATAATGTGTATCTTCACTTTAATTTTATTAAAAGCTAACTGCAAATTTTGTCCACCTTGCAATGTTTCTTTTTAAATGTTATTTCCTGTCAAGCCATGGAGACCTGAAGAAGGAAAATACATTCAAATATTTTAATAAATTATTAAAATAGTTTCAGTATGTATAGTAATTTCAGTTTAAAATCTAAATTTAATTTCTCCTCAGCGCTTGTATGGTAATGGAAAATTATTAACTGATTATGTGAATGTGCCTACAACTGTATTTACACCACTGGAGTATGGCTGTTGTGGGCTATCTGAAGAGACAGCAATTGAAAATTATGGAGAGGACAATATTGAAGTCTACCATTCTAACTTCCAACCATTGGAATTTACTGTTCCTCACCGCCCAGAAAATGATTGCTATGCAAAACTCATCTGTGTTAAGAATGAAAATGTAGGTACCATTTTTTTTCTTGTTTAAATTGGTAAATATGAATAAATTTATTTTCTAAACCTGTATACTGTAAATAAGTTTTTATTTTTCCATTTGCTTATTGTATAATAGAGCTATGTTTTCATGTGCAGTATTTTGACCAGCACTAAACTAATTACATAGGTGTTACAGAGTTGCAGTTATTTCTGTGAAGAAGGCAGCATTATCATAATGCATTATTGGATTCTAAAAAAGAAAAGGAAATACAAATAGTTAATCTTTAATACTAGTAATACAATGTTAATGAGTTTGAAAGACTAGACATGTGATTTACATGAGTTGTGTCTGTCATATAATTTATAATTCTACTTTTATTGATGATAAATTAGACACGTGCAACATTTGGGTATCTTTATTGAGGAAACATTTTGCCACACATTGGCTTCATCAGTCCATACAAAGGAGAATGGTAAAGAACAGGAGTTTGAGGTAATCAGTCCCTCAGCGTTGAGTCGATGTAATCAGTCCATCAGTCTTGAAAAGAGCACAGCATATGTGCGAAGAAGTGATTTGTATACTGTAGACAAGAGGTGAAGCACTCATAGGCAGTATCACATTCGACAACTCCAGATGTGGAGTAGGAAGTGAAGAAATTCCTGTATTAAGACCTCAAGATGTTGCTGTGTCTGACAGGAATGTAGATAAATGGTTCAGAGAGCTGACAAAATTTGTGCTGATACCGATACCCAATTTTCAGCTGATACCAATGCTTTACCTTAATTTTTTAACTTCTAAAATTGTAATGACTATGGTCAATATTTAAGGGGAATACTTATTGCACAATGGGTATTATATAACACATGAAGGCTAAATATTAAATAACTTCATTTCTCTAACATGATACTGTCATTACTTGCCTAATATCTTAATTACTGGTTATCAAAAGTGTATGTATGTGTGAGTAACTCAGTCATGAGGCAGCATTAATGTTGATATTTTTAAGCACACTTGTAATATTAATATTTTAAAAAATATCAGCCATTTTTTTTATCACATACCATTACCATAAAAATGGCTGATACTGATACTTTGGCACATCCTAGAAATAATAGATATTATTTGATATGACTGCAGGAGCGAGTTGTTGGCTTTCATGTGCTGGGACCCAATGCTGGCGAGATTACACAAGGGTTTGGTATTGCACTCAAGCTTAATGCCACCAAATCTGACTTTGACAATCTTATTGGCATCCATCCCACTTGTGCTGAGGTAAAGAATGATAAATTTTACTTTATTTGAATGTACAGTACAGTTAACCCCCACAAATTCATAAAGTTCCTTATTTGTAGAATTAAATTATACAGTATTTTATTAATTTTGGTGTTAAACCATAAAATTTCATTCAGATTGTGCTTTTCAGATTTTTAATGGCTTCATTCTGACTATTCTTTCAAATGAAAGTCAGTATTAACCAGATAGTGATACAAGACTAAGGTGTGCGAAAATCAAAATATGCAGACAATTTTTGCATCATTTGCAGGACCTATTGGAATGTTGCTCATTGTGAATTTGATTAGCCAGCTGTACAGCTTAATAGATACGTGTCAATGGCAGCAGCTAACTTAATACAGTATGCTGACTTTAGGGCCAAAATATTTAAAAGGCAGACTGTAGGATAGAAGCATAAAGAATAAAAAAATATTTAATATATTTTTTTCTCTCCCCCAGATCTTCACAACATTGAATATAACAAAGAGATCTGGAAAGGATGTAAATGCACAGGGTTGCTGAGGTTAAATATGCTGCCTTTAGCTATATGTGACCAGGAGTAGGGGCACATACGATTAAGATTGCATTAGATATTTTCTTATAGTCTGATGAAAGATAAATTCTTGTCTTCAGTAATGCCCTTTTCCAATAGTATATATTTTAAGTTTCAGCTTTTAACACTAGTTTTTGAACTTTACAAATATTTCTCACAAATGTATCCATTAGCTTAGTCCCACATGAAGAATACATAGTGTAGCTTCCTGCTCCTGGTCATATGCTAATAGCAGCAGGTTTCCAATACTGAGACCCAAGACGTTGGAGAACTGACAGATGCAGGTATCGTGTAGATGGGTCAAGATTTTGAACTACTCGATGCCTGAACTGTCACTTGGACTGCATTATGAAGGTAGTTTCTCAAAACCCAGGTTTGGGCGAGGTCTACTGGAAGTGGAGTCATTGGCGTCGAGGTTCTGTGGTTTTACCACTTTCTCCATGTTTTCACACCTTCCATCGGTCTGAGGAAATCAGATTGAAGATATAGTTATTTAACATGAAATGGAGTGGTACTGTACTGGTATTTATTTTTGTACACCTTTGTTAGTGCCACTGAAATATTAAAGGGCTTATATTATGAAATTTAATAAAATTTTCTTTGTGATGTGATTTCTGTTACCCAAAGAAATATGTATACAGTATATACATGAATATTACATAATATAGACATGGACAGTCGTAGAAAATATCCTTTTTGCATAATACTAAAAGACAAAACAGTGGAGATAAATGAGAAAATAGGCATAACAGGACAACCAAAGAATAAACATAAAAGTATAAATTCAGAATATTATGCACAAAACAGCTGAAGCCTTTGTTAGAACTATTTTTCTGCTAGGAAATCTTTATTGATAGAGCTTTCCTTGAAGTGTAATGCCTTGAACTACTTTTTGGTAATATGAAGCTTTACTGTGGCAACATGTACCCTTCAAGGAAGGTACTCTTTGATTCTAGGAACTGAATTAGTCGCCTTGGAAGCACTGTATGACTGGGTTTATAGAGCTTATTTTGGTTATAATAATGAGTTTATCCTATCCTCTCCTGAACCTGAATGCTCCTATTATCCACACACTATATTACCCATACAGGTTTAGCCCTCCCTCCTGATTAAAACATACCATTGTTCAATGTAATTTCCTGTCTTGTGATGCAAACATGAAGCAACATGAGCTCCATGTTCCTGAAGTGGACAATTATGCACTACCTGCATGCAGGCAGAGGTGCTTTCCCTGCAATGTAGCTCTTAACTTGACTGCTGTGACTTTCCATCCTCTGTTTATACTGCAGGACATTGTTTACAAGTACAGGAATTGAACCCTACACCACAACAATGTAAAAACTGCTGGCACTTTGGCCACCCAGCAAAATATTGCAGGTCCATGACAGAATACCCGGTGTGTGGTGCTACTGACCATAATGATCCATCTTGTAACCAACCTCCCTCTTGCCTTAACTGTAATGAGGCTCACCCAGCTTTTTCTTGCCATTGTCAGGTTTTCTTCAAGGAATGAGAAATCCACAGTCACAAAGAGAAAGGAGGTCTTATGCCATGACAGTCTTCCATCACCTCCAAGGGAGACTTCCACAGCTTTTTTTATTTTAGAGTTACTAGACAGCCTCTAACCTCAGTGGTACCTATTTTCACAATTTCCTTTGTGGTCATGGCTTCCATAGTCATGTCTGTGTCTAACTCTTTTGCAGCCCTGGGCTGCAAAAGAGTAAGACCTACCTACCTTGTTCACTCCTACTGTTCTTGCATCATCTCACTTGCATGTTTCATTATCTATATGACCTCCCTCAACTACACCATCACCTCACATTCCTACTTCTCCAAAGTCTAAAACATCACCAAAGTTCAAATCATCTTTAAACCCTCAATCACATATCATTCCTAAACATTTTCCTTTTCCTGGCTCTGAGCCTAGTCCTTTAGCTCTTACTGCTACTGGTGCAGAGGTTCATCCTACCCCTCATACAGTTCCTTCCTCTCCTTGTCCCCTCCCAAGTTTCCTCTAACCTCTCATCCCTCCCTTCTGTGGTAACTTCCATTGTCTCTCCAATCTTTACTCACCCTCCATCTTTTACCTCTAATATCGTACTGCTGGCAGCTTCCTTTTCATCTGAAGCACTCGAAGTCATCTCCGAATATATAGAAGGGACAAAACCAATGATGGACACCAATCCACCTCCTACTATTACTCCTTCACACCTGACTCAATCTTCTACACAACTGCTTTCTTCACAGAATTCCAGTCCTTTGCTCCTTACAAAATATCCGTTTCCTCTGCAAGTAGACTGTACTAACCCTACTAGTCTGTAGACACCTACTGTTTCACATTGCCAGTATACTATATCTCAGGAATTAGAACCATCAGCGTAAACTAACAGCATGAGAACAAGACCAGTAGTGGTTAAGAAACAGGGATCAAGAAGCAGCTGTAGGCATTTGAGCTTTTGTGCATGGCAGTTGGTTATAACAGACTTGAACTGTTGTAACCTCCCTAGGCGGAAGAGAAAGTTACATGTTAGATGAACTGAACATATAAAGGGGGCAATTGGAGAGAAGCCAAGAGCAAGTGAATACGAAGAGAAAAGGGATGAGGTAAACAGTATGCAGAAGGATCATGAAGGTCATGAGAGTGGACAAAATATTAGAGGCAAGGGCATCACACTGATTGTTCAAAGATGGAACATTTGCCTCTGCATATAGGCTCTTGACAGGGAAGGAACAAAAAGCACCTAGACACAAGTGTAATTGCTGATGAATGGGATCACGTTTAGAAAGAGTTGTGGTTGAAGCCACAGAATATACCTGGTTGCCATAATCTAGTTTAGATAAAATTAGGTCTGAATGAAGTAGGAGAGTTCAACAATCGCCCCTTCCCCCCAGAAAGATGAGGGTTTTAAGAAGGTTCAGCGAGAAATCTGACTATCAAGTTCAAGGATCTGGGAACCCTGCAGGCATAATGGAGTAATGAGACAAAAGAACATCTAGTAAAAGTAATTTGGTGCATTTTAGTACCAGAAAATTTAAACCCATGAGTAGTGGGTCAATGGGAAACACTGTCGATAGCATTCTGGAGAGAGGTTACTACTAGGTGGCAGTTAGTGCCTGCACAAGCTATAGCAAAGTCATCAACATAGTGATGACCAAATATTACATGAGAGAACAAGAGACCAGATCATAAGTAGCTAGTATAAAAGTAGTAGTGTTAAGGACACATCCCTAAGGGATACCTTCAGCCTGTATATAGTCTGGGAAAGCAGGTTATCAACCCGGACATTGATAAGTCTCTCAAGACGAAGGTTTAAAGGAAAAGAGGCAGATTGCCACAGAGGCCTAAGGAATGAGCTTAGGTCAAGATGTTATATCTCCGTAATGTCATATGCTTTTTCAAGATCAAAAAAGACTGCGATAACCGAGCGGTTACTATTAAGGCATTTTGAACATAGGTATCTAAACCATGTAGGTTTAGTGCTTCTTTTTGACTATAATAATAATAAACGTCTATTTACTAGACGTTCCATCAGCTTGCAGATTGCATTAGTAAGAACAATGGGTCGATAGTAGGAGGCATCATGGCCCGAAGTACCCAGTTTAGGAAAAGTCAGAACAATGGCAGTTGTCCATGGATGGAGAAGAACCCTTTGCGACCAAACCAAATTGAAAAGACGTAAGAGGACTATGAGAGCTGACGGATGTAAATGCTGGAGCATACTAGTATGAATGCCAACAGGTCCAGCTGCCGACGATCGGCAAGTGGAAACTGTTGACCCAAGTTCTGGAGGCGTAAAAGGCACATTATAAGACCTCTGCTAGAAGAAAAGTCTACTCCGTGGCAGACTTAAAGGAAAGAAATGAGGGGGATAGAGGGTGTCCCTGAGAGATATTGACAAGGTGGTTTCCAACTGCTGTGGCAACCTCAATAGGATTTGCGATGCTAACACCGGCAACCCTAAGAACAGGAGCAGGGGATGGAGAATACCTGCCATTTAATTTATGTACATTTTTCCAAACTGTACTCACAGAGGAAGCGGAAGTGATGGTAGATACGTAACTGATGGCTAGAACAACCTTCAGGTGATAATATATACTTATCAATTTACCGGGCAGTGTACACTGGTGTTAAATCACTCCTTGAGTATACAAACTAACTACTGTGAAAGTTAAGACACATGTGCAACATCTGGATATCTTTATTGTAGTAGACGTTTCGCCATCCAGTGGCTTTATCAATACAGATTCTAGGACATAATAGGAAGACAGTAGAACTATATACAAAAGATGAGGTAATCAGTCCCTCGGCCTTGGAGTTAGTGTTCACAGCATCGTGGTGGAGGAGAATCTGGAGCAAAGACAAGAAGACTGGCGGTTTATATAGGCGTCAGTGGATAGGGACGGGCAGCAGACGAGGGCAAAGTCACTGGTAGGCGGGATTCCCCAGTGGAAGTAGGTCCTTCCCAAAGAGATGGGTTAGTTGCAGCAGCCGTGAAGGTCTTGTAGATGTCCTCTGAACCAAAATTCCATGATGTTGCAGTGTCTGACAAGTTGTGCAAGAAAGGTATAAAATACCGACAATATGAAAGTTAAGACACATGTGCAACATCTGGATATATTTATTGTAGTATTGTATTGATAAAGCCACTGGATGGCGAAACGTCTACTACAATAAAGATATCCAGATGTTGCACATGTGTCTTAACTTTCATATTGTCGGTATTTTATACCTTTCTTGCACAAACTAACTACTATTTACATTGCACTCCTTAATGCCAGTGAGGTGTTCTTTTTTCATAACGCCTCACACCTGCGCGTCTCCCCCGCCTCACCCACCCAACTCCCAGCGCCACCCCATCAGTAGAGGGTACTTCTCCCCTAACCCACGATGTCAGCGATGGCACTGCAGGGAGTGCCGGGCTCACAGGAACTTCCACTACAGGGACAGCATCGTGGAGTTCGACCGCGAGGCAGCTGTCAGGTGTGCCACAGGCAGTGTGTACTCAGTTCCTCAAGCTTCAACATCCGTGCACACGAGGGCCTGGGATCTTCAATCAACTTGGCGTCCACCAGGACGCTGACATGTCCCTAGGGGAGCTCTTCATCGGGCTGCTAACGGAGTCACTGGCTTCTTGGACCTCTTGGGGAGGGTCGATGGTGCTCGTGCAAGCAGCAGATCCCAGGGCAACTTGCTGCTGTTTGCAATGGCTGTCTACCGAGGAGAGACAGGCACCTAGCAACATCTGTTGTTAGGGCAATGGATGAATTCCCTGCTATGTTTGTTAACTGCTCATTACTCTGTAATTTGTTTATGATTGTAATCATGTGATAACGTGTTTATCATTCATTACCTTTGAAACTTGTCATGATTGTGACCAGCTCTACCTGGAGCTCATTACCTTTGTAAATTCTCATGATTAATGTGTTTATGATTCATTACCTTTGCAATTATTCATGAGTGTGACCAGCTCTACCTGGAGCTCATTACCTTTGTAACTTGGTCATGATTATGACCAGATCTAGTTCATTACCTTTGTAACTTGCTCAGCTATCAAAACTTTGGAGTCCAGTCCCTGGACCAATTATGTACCTCTGTAATCTTTTGACTACCGCCCACAGGATGGGTATGGGGTGCATAATAAACATATTAAACTAACTTCCTTAAATCAAACCTGAATACCTCCATTCCCCAGTCTCTGCATGATCCCTACAGGTTCAGCACCCCTATGAATATAATAATCTAGCTCTGATTAACGTATATTTACGAAGTTATCTGATATTATCCTTCAAGAGATGCTTAGAAGTCAGTGAAGGCTCTTGATCCAAAGAATTGGAGCTGCTCCCCCTTTTCTTATATCCATTTTGATTACCTCCCTTTCCCCCAAGTACTATGATTGCTGCGGGTTTATTAGTGCTTTCCACTATATATAAGAATAATAATATTACTGTATTAGTTGTGCAAACTGCTACATGGTTTAGAAAGACACGTAAGCAAACACTGACATATTTATTAGAAAACGTTTCGGTCCTGGGACCTTGATCACTTCTAACAAACAGAGGTAGAAAGACATTATATATATAGGCGGAGAGTGAGATGTGAGTGACGCACGTGACCTGAGGAATGTCATGTTGTGATGAGGACGGGTAGACGATGAAATCATGTGACTCCTGTGTTGTTGGGTTGGTGGTGCTTAATTAAGTATCATGTATGCCAATGTTTTTGAAATTTTGTAGTTTCCAGTGTTGCGTTCTATAGTGTCGGTGACGGCGATTAATGAGGCTTCTAGGCACCGTCGGCGTCTGAGGTCTGGTTCTGTGAGAACGAGTTGTGCCTCATTCCAGTTCATCAAATGCCCCGTGGAGTCTCTGTGGAGGACACAGGCGTACCTTACATCGTCTCTGTTAGAGGCATTTCGATGCTCATTCAGGCGGACTGCAAGATCTCTGCCTGTCTCGCCTACATATTTCTTGGGACAGAACCCACAGGGGATAGTGTAGACGCCTGCTGTAGAAGTTAGAGGTGTGGGGCTGCGTTTCGTAGTGAGGTCTTTGATAGATGATGTGTTTACGGTGGAAACGTTGATGTTACTCATAGCAAGTGCCCGTGGCAACCTCACCACATGGGAGTACTATAAACTGCTTAGGGGGCTGTTCCATGGGCGGTTTGTTGAGGATAGCTTGTGCCTTGAGTCTGCAATCTCGGATGAAGAAAGATGGGAACTGAAGACGTGTAAAGGCTTGCGTTATGTAAGTGCATTCTTCTTCTAGACCCAACAACACAGGAGCCACATGATCTCATCGTCTACCCGTCCTCATCACAACATGACATTCCTCAGGTCACGTGCGTCACTCACATCTCACTCTCCGCCTGTATATATAATGTCTTTCTACCTCTGTATGTTAGAAGTGATCAAGGTCCCAGGACCGAAACGTTTTCTAATAAATATGTCATAGTGTTTGCTTACGTGTCTTTCTAAACCAACTTGTCGGTATTTATTACCAAGGTTTATACCAAACTGCTACATCAATGTGATAATTTAGGTTATAAAAAAGGCGGCTCCAGAGCTTATATAAAGGAGGGATTTAGGAATGGCAGTCTGGTCGAAAGGGAACGGGAGCTATGGAACTTGTCCTGAAGCTGTGTTATTATTATTTGGGTGTGCTGACGGAGATTATGGGAGCTTTACCTCCCCCCCCCCCTCCCATGGAGCCGCTACTGGTTATTATAAACCACGGTACGGGTGGGGATTGAACTCGCGGCGAGTGAGCCTTAAAATTCCAGGCCGACACGTTAGCCACTGGGACCAGTAGAAACAAACCCGTACCATGGTTTGTTTGCAATCATGTCATTATTATATTTTACCATAAAGAATCAGCCAGGCACAGTACGTTGAGGAAGTATTCAGCATTTTCTTTCTAAAAAAAAAAAAAAAACTGACCCCCCAACGGATTTAACGCATTCTCGTGACTAAAATCAAATAGACCCACTACAGAAATACCCGCAGTGGGCTTACTATAACTAGATCACCATGAAGGGTACTCTAAACTTCTGAGTTCATGAATATAACCCTTATATCTGTAAATGAGAGGCGCAATAAACGGCGTATTGAGTCACAAAGTTAACAGGATGTAGCCTTACTACTTTGCATCAAAAGAGTCATGTTGCAGTGATCTTGCCAGTGAGTATACGACTATAGTGCACAATTGAAAGAATGGATGTGGCGCACTGCAGTGGAGACGTCCATATTCTCTCTCATTCTCTCTCTCTCTCTCTCTCTCTCATTCTCTCTCTCTCTCTCTCTCTCTCTCTCTCTCTCTCTCTCTCTCTCTCTCTCTCTCTCTCTCTCTCTCTCTCTCTCTCTCTCTCTCTCTCTCTCAGTTCCAGCGCAATCATTACATATCTACAAATTTCAGTTGTTGTAGGGATACCTGTGGGATTTAACATTCAGATAATCCCATGTAGCGTGGTTACCGGTTTATCTTATGCTTCCACAAACGACGGACAATTGTTTGTTGGGTTCTCTCCCCCTCCTCCCTTTCGTAAAACCACAAAGTTGACCAACTGGATGCAAAAGTATACTCATACTGTCGTCGGCAACGATCCAGCAGATGAGGCTGAACAGCACACCCTACCCAATAGACACAAATGTGCCACCTAATCTAGAGAAAAAACTAAACTTGTTTCGGTCGCTATGTGATCCGAAATAGGTGCCCCATACATCACACAACCCCAGCCCACTGTACCTCAACCCATTCAAGTAGCTGTACCTGAAAACCCTTCAGATGCAGAGGAACTGCAGCTCAATTCCCTCTAAGAGGCCTCGGAACTGTAAATAATTCTTCGTGAGGGTCAGGAGTTATAGATGAACACCATCGAGACTCAGTAGTTGGAACTCAACACCTAACACCCGAAATGGTGTATCTTTATCTCTTATTCTATGTAATGAATTTTTAAAAGGGTGTAAAACCTAGCGGGCACGCCAGCGGCTACATTACTCGCTAAACGGATATGATAAAACCCGTGTCAGAAGACACTACTGTTTTCGTCAACCCAGTTTTCCCCTAGTTTTTAAACTAGGGGAAAATATTCATGCAGTAACACATTCAGAACAATAAAGAATCAAAACAGTAGACGAATTATTATATAATTATTTGTTGCACCTAAGTCAGTAGGAGTCACACGGCGCCTCAGAAATAGTAAGTTTTATTCAAGAGAAGGATCAAGAGCCCCTCGCCGGCATCAAGGAATCTCTATTGAGGGGAAAGTAATTATAAATTTGTCAAACTTCAACTCGCCATACAAAAAAAAAAACAAGACACACGAGCTTTTAAATCTCTGCACAAAATTCACTTAAACCAGCAAATATTAGAGCCTACTAGATTGGAGAATACACTGGACCTCATCTTCACTAACAATGATGATCTGATACAAAATGTCACCATATCAAAAACAATATACTCGGATCACAACATAATCGAGGTTCAGACATGTATGCATGGAGCCCCAGACCGACAAAATGGGATCAGTCACGAGGGAGCCTTCACCAAATTCAACTTCAATAACAAGAACATAAAGTGGGACCAAGTAAACCAAGTCCTAAACGATATATAGCTGGGTATTAAAAGAGGATAACATCAAAGCTGCTTTCATAGACAACCTGGAAGCTTTCTATAACAGATGGGAACATAAAAAGTCTGGGCTGAATGGTACTGCCCTTGATACTGGCCATGTAGTCAGAAACTGTAAGGCTGGAGGTGATGTCCTGGTAGTCAGTAAATGTGGGGCTGATAATGCTGTCCTGGGAGACAGTAATGGTGAAGCTGGAGGTGCTGTCCTGGGAGACAGTAATGGTGAAGCTGGAGGTGCTGTCCTGGGAGACAGTAATGGTGAAGCTGCTGTCCTGGGAGACAGTAATGGTGAAGCTGCTGTCCTGGGAGACTAATGGTGAAGCTGCTGTCCTGGGAGACAGTAATGGTGAAGCTGCTGTCCTGGGAGACAGTAATGGTGAAGCTGCTGTCCTGGGAGACAGTAATGGTGAAGCTGCTGTCCTGGGAGACAGTAATGGTGAAGCTGCTGTCCTGGGAGACAGTAATGGTGAAGCTGCTGTCCTGGGAGACAGTAATGGTGAAGCTGCTGTCCTGGGAGACAGTAATGGTGAAGCTGCTGTCCTGGGAGACAGTAATGGTGAAGCTGCTGTCCTGGGAGACAGTAATGGTGAAGCTGCTGTCCTGGGAGACAGTAATGGTGAAGCTGCTGTCCTGGGAGACAGTAATGGTGAAGCTGCTGTCCTGGGAGACAGTAATGGTGAAGCTGCTGTCCTGGGAGACAGTAATGGTGAAGCTGCTGTCCTGGGAGACAGTAATGGTGAAGCTGCTGTCCTGGGAGACAGTAATGGTGAAGCTGGAGGTGCTGTCCTGGGAGACAGTAATGGTGAATGAAGCTAGAGATTTTGTCCAGGTAGTCGGGAATTATACGCAGGAAGGAATGCATGTAAATGACCTCATAGGGGACAGGAGCCGTAGTGGGGAAGCAAGTGTAGTCAAAGATAAGATAAAACCAATATTGCAAACTAGAAATACCACAGGAAATAGCAAACAAGAGGACTCCACTAGCAATAGTGAGGATATATTACCAAAAACAACTGGTGGGAGCTCCATTGTTGGTGCTAGGGAGGATAGGAATAAAACAGGTAAACATGCACCAACAGGGAATACAGTCACAGAAACCCAAGGCAAACGGAAACCAAGCCTGTGCACATACTATGCACTTGGTATCTGCAGACATGGGAAACCTGGAAAAACAGACGGGACGTGCAACTATGACCACCCTAGAAAATGCCGTACCCATATGACAAGAGGAAAATGCAAACTCCCTTCCTGTAAGCTTTTTCACCCTGAAATGTGTACCTCTTCAGTACAGGAAAGACTGTGCTATAACTTAAATTGCCAGGCACACCATCTAAAGGGGACAAAAAGATACAAAACATCCAGGCCATGGGAAAACCTGGGTAGCCACAGCCACTCAAGAGGGAGAGGTTTTTTAGTGCCAGGAAGGAAAAAAAAACTGGCAGGAAATGGCAGAAATCGTACACCAAATCCAGTCATTCCTGGAGTGGAACCACAGTCGATGGCCTCCACTCCAAACCAACAGATACAGATACTAATGCCGGAAAAAAAATCCCTTCCCCAGTACCAACAATACCACCAGTCCAATGACATTCTTCTTTGCAAATATACAGTGTCTAAAGCCAGCAACAAACAACAAAATACCTTTCATCCGTGGACTGCTTGCAGAGGCAAAGGCAATGTTCGCGGCTTTCACTGAGACCCACATAAAGGATCACTTGGACAACGAAATATGGATCCCAGGTTACAACCTATACAGATGTGACAGAGTGAACAGGCAAAAAAGGGGGGGTTGGCCTGTACATTGCAGAATCACTTGTTTGCACAGAACTGCTTAATTCCTCAAATGATGTAGTGGAAGTTTTAGCAGTAAAGGTCGAGAACCAAAACCTAGTCATTGTGGTAGTCTACAAGCCTCCGGATGCAACATCCCAGCAATTCCAGGAACAGCTGTTAAAAATTGACCACTGTCTGGAAAATCTTCCAGCTCCTGCACCCAACATCTTGCTCCTGGGGGATTTCAACTTAAGGTACCTAAAATGGAGGAATATAGCAAATAATATTGTTGCAGTAATAACACCAGGAGGCAGCTCTGATGAAAACTCCACTCACACGAGCTTTTAAATCTCTGCACAAAATTCAATTTAAACCAGCAAATAATAGAGCCTACTAGACTGGAGAATACACTAGACCTCATCTTCACTAACAATGATGATCTGATAAGAAATGTCACCATATCAAAAACAATATACTCAGATCACAACATAATTGAGGTTCAGACACGTATGCGCGGAGCCCTAGACCGACATAATGAGATTAGTCACGAGGGAGCATTCACCAAATTCAACTTCAATAACAAAAACAAAGTGGGACCAAATAAACCAAGTCCTCACCAATATAAGCTGGGAAGATATACTAAGCAACACAGACCCCAACTTATGCCTAGAACAGATTAACTTGGTGGCACTCGATGTATGCACAAGGCTCATTCCTCTAAGAAAAAGGAGGAGTAGATGTAAAACAGAAAGAGACAGGCGCTCCCTTTACAGGCGACGGAAAACAATAACAGAGCGGCTAAAAGAGGTCAATATATCTGAAATGCGTAGGGAGACACTGGCCAGAGAAATAGCAAGCATCGAACTTAAGCTAAAGGAATCTTATAGGAGTCAGGAATCGCGGGAAGAACTAAAAGCCATAAATGAAATCGAAAGAAACCCAAAGTATTTCTTCTCCTATGCCAAATCAAAGTCGAGAATAACGTCCAGTATTGGGCCCTTACTTAAACAAGATGGGTCCTACACAGATGACAACAAGGAAATGAGTGAGCTACTCAAGTCCCAATATGACTCAGTTTTTAGCAAACCGCTAATCAGACAGAGTCGAAGATCAAAATGAATTTTTTATGAGAGAGCCACAGAATTTGGTTAACACAAGCCTATCTGATGTTATCCTGACGCCAAATGACTTCGAACAGGCGATAAATGACATGCCCATGCACTCTGCCCCAGGGCCAGACTCATGGAACTCCGTGTTCATCAAGAACTGCAAGAAGCCCATATATATATATATATATATATATATATATATATATATATATATATATATATATATATATATATATATATATATATATATATATATATATATATAATGTGTGTGTGTGTGTGTGTGTGTAAGTTTATTCAGGTACACACAAATACAATTACATAGACTGTCATACATAGCAGCACATGTTTAAAAACTTTTATTTTTGTTTCGAAAACAGCTCTAAATTTGTTTGGGTCATACAGTTTAATATACAAGAAGCCCATGAATGCGTAGTTCCAGGTAAACCTTATTCTAAAATAATAATTCTTAATAAATGTTGTATGTGCCTCAGTGAGCCTTGAGATGTGCAGTACCCACCCACCCTCTCCATCTTGGGTGCCTGAGTGGGTGTTAGGGAGCAGCTACAGATGGGGGGGGGGGTAGAGAGGAGAAAGAGTTAAGCAGGTGGGTAACCTCTACCCCCATCTCTTCCCTTCCCTCCCACTCCTGCCCAGTCAACATTATATTCTCTCCTCACTATTCAACCTTCCTCAACGGGGCAGCCCAGCCTCTCACTTCGACCACTGGTGTTCGTAAGAATACCAGTCCCATTTCTCTTTTACCTTTAGTTATTTTGATACGTCAGTAAATTACAAAACGAGACAGGATATGTACTTACCTTTCTTCTTTCCGATACGCGCAGTGCCAACTTTCGTCTCTAAATGAAAACTGAGTTAGAGTACAACAACTAGCAGCGTCTGGTACGAAGGTCAAACTACGCCAGACGTCACGTGGGGTTAAACTGCTGCCATACCTAGAGCAACAAATTTTTTTTAATTGTTGACTGCAAAATAAATAGGAGTATCTAAGCTTCCTACATTTAGCTTAATAAACTTGCCCAAAATGTAAAAAAAAAAGTTGTACACAATCTCGTTAAGAGTGGTATCAATTGTGCCTCTGTAAAGAAAGAAACTGATACTAATAATTGTTGTACTGAGGGTGAACGACGGTTATAAAATATGGCCCCCCAACAATTTATTTAGGCCTTATATATACTTTTAAACTTTTACAAAAGTTACTAATGGGAAATTAAATAGAATTTAACCTGTGATAACCCAATACAGTTAATCTACGTGATTTCCACTGGGCCCCTTGCACCATGAAGAAAAGAATGGTCTAAATATATTTAGTAACCTGAATACCTGATGCTTTAAATGTGGATTGATATTATTTACCCCATAAAATGCACCTTGTAATAATTTTAAAAATATCATAATCACTCTGCAACGTTTCAAGGAAGTTATGTGGATGCGGCCATGTGATGGCAGCATAACATGCAGGGAACATGTCAGCATGTCTTTAGTATGAGGTGACCCCAGCCCTACATCTCGCAACACCTATTTCTATCCTCTGGAGAACCAGTTCACTATCTGTCTTCATCACAGGAACGCCGCCACCTCGCTCTAACCAGCTCGATAAGGCTAAAGTTTTGGTTAGAGATATTAATGCCTGACTATGAGCCAGTAATCAACATAACATGAGAAGATTTTTAGATAAAAGGTATATAAAACCAACAATTTGATAAACAGGACACAGAAGCAACACCTGGATATCTATACCCAAAGAAGTTTCGCCTCCTCGGCAGGGTTTATCGATCTTATACAGAGGCACGAGGATGAAGACCTATATTCTAGGTAGTGGAAGTAGATAGGTGCAGCAGTTAGACATCGTCACATGTGGTAGGAACCCATAAAAGGAGTAGGTCAGGCTCATAAGATGTTGGACACGTCTTTTTCATTAACTTGTCGTTATTATACTTTTGATCTAATGATATTTATTTGACACAAAGCTTATTTTCTACAATTCCACTGCTAAGTTTCTAGCCCACCTTACGAACCCGACCTACTTTCACTGGTGGGCCCTGTTCACATGTCATGATTTCTCCAACTACTGCACCTTCCCACTTCTTCCACTGGCTCCTTTTATAAGTTTTCTATCCTCATATCTCTGAATTAGAGTGATAAAGGCTGCTGACCAGATAAATTATCTTTCTATAAAGATACCCACCTTGGTATTGCACATGGATCTCAGTCATTATATATATATATATATATATATATATATATATATATATATATATATTTATATATTTATATATTGGATCACTACGACAAGGTCCTAGATGCACTAGAAGACAAAAAGAATGCAGATGTTATATATACAGACTTTGCAAAAGCCTTCGACAAGTGTGACCATGTCGTAATAGCGCACAAAATGCGTGCTAAAGGAATAACAGGAAAAGTAGGTCCATGGATCTATAATTTCCTCACTAACAGAACACAGAGTAGTAGTCAACAGAGTAAAGTCCGAGGCAGCTACGGTGAAAATCTCTGTTCCACAAGGCACAGTACTCGCTCCCATCTTGTTCCTCATCCTCATATTTGACAGACAAGGATGTCAGCCACAGCACCGTGTCTTCCTTTGCAGATGACACCCGAATCTGCATGACAGTGTCTTCCATTGCAGACACCGCAAGGCTCCAGGCGGACATCAACCAAATCTTTCAGTGGGCTGCAGAAAACAATATGAAGTTCAACGATGAGAAATTTCAATTACTCAGATATGGTAAACACGAGGAAATTAAATCTTCATCAGAGTACAAAACAAATTCTGGCCACAAAATAGAGCGAAACACCAACGTCAAAGACTTGGGAGTGATCATGTCGGAGGATCTCACCTTCAAGGACCATAACATTGTATCAATAGCATCTGCTAGAAAAATGACAGGATGGATAATGAGAACCTTCAAAACTAGGGATGCCAAGCCCATGATGACACTCTTCAGGTCACTTGTTCTATCTAGGCTGGAATATTGCTGCACACTAACAGCACCTTTCAAGGCAAGTGAAATTGCTGACCTAGAAAATGTACAGAGAACCTTCACGGCGCGCATAATGGAGATAAAACACCTCAATTACTGGACGCGCTTAAGGTTCCTGAACCTGTATTCGCTGGAACGCAGGCGGGAGAGATACATGATTATATACGTGGAAAATCCTAGAGGGACTAGTACCGAACTTGCACACGAAAATCACTCACTACGAAAGCAAAAGACTTGGCAGACGATGCAACATCCCCCCAATGAAAAGCAGGGGTGTCACTAGCACGTTAAGAGACCATACAATAAGTGTCAGGGGCCCGAGACTGTTCAGCTGCCTCCCAGCATACATAAGGGGGATTACCAACAGACCCCTGGCAGTCTTCAAGCTGGCACTGGACAAGCGCCTAAAGTCGGTTCCTGACCAGCCGGGCTGTGGCTCGTACGTTGGTT
This sequence comes from Cherax quadricarinatus, assembly GCF_038502225.1. Classification (NCBI taxonomy): domain Eukaryota; kingdom Metazoa; phylum Arthropoda; class Malacostraca; order Decapoda; family Parastacidae; genus Cherax; species Cherax quadricarinatus. The sequence continues at coordinate 597,225 of NC_091342.1, read as the reverse complement.
TGCGTGCAGCCAGCAGTAACAGCCTGGTTGATCAGGCTCTGATCCACCAGGCGGCCTGGTCACAGACCGGGCCGCGGGGGCGTTGACCCCCGGAACTCTCTCCAGGTAAACTCCAGGTAATATATATATTATATATATATATATTCGGGAAAACAGGTGACGAGGAGCCTTAAGGTGGAACCCAATATCAAGTGAGGAAAGCAGTGTGTGCTGAGGAGCATGTGAGCCAGGGGTCCCACCAACTAGAAACTTCCCTGGTGCTGAGTAGTGGTGTGTGTGGCACAGACGAGAGCAGATTCGAGGCATTTACACCGGTGATCCTTTCTTTCGAAGCTCTTCACTAAGATTTTGACTTACAGGAAATTCCTTAGATGTCAGAACAAAGTCGAGAAGATTTTCCTCTAGTTAGTTATGTCACAATTTGTTTATAAAAGCACTCCTGGACTACCTCTAGGATATTGTGATACTATAGATTTCCTGTCAAATTGTTCCAATAAGTTTGGCAATTTCGTCCTATAAAAGCGTTACCAGAGCAGCTAAAAATAACCCATTTCTGCCCCTTCTATCTTTATATCATTTGTGATACAGCAGTTTAAATTTTTCTTAACATGCCCAACAATTCCGCCTCCTTTCTTGTTCATTATATCAACGTGGAATAATTAATACCATGTAAATGACATTCAGCAGGCATGTACCTAATTATTCATACTGAACCAAAACTATATAGAACGCCCTTACACTCAAACACCTAATAATTGTGGTATAAACCTTGGTAATAAATACCGACAAGTTGGTTTAGAAAGACACGTAAGCAAACACTATAACATATTTATTAGAAAACGTTTCGGTCCTGGGACCTTGATCACTTCTAACATACAAAGGTAGGAAGACATTATATATAGGCGGAGAGTGAGGTGTGACGCACGTGACCTGAGGAATGTCATAAGAACATAAGAATGGAGGAACACTGTAGAAGGCCTACTGGCCCATGCGAGGCAGGTCCCCATCAAAAACCTCCGCCCATGATGAGGACGGGCAGACGATGAAATCACGTGACTCCTGTGTTGTTGGGTTGGTGCTGCTTAAGTATCATGTATGCCAATGTTTTTGAAATTTTGTAGTTTCCAGTGTTGCGTTCTATAGTGTCGGTGACGGCGATTAGTGAGGCTTCTAGGCACCGTCGGCGTCTGAGGTCTGGTTCGGTGAGAACGAGTTGTGCCTCATTCCAGTTCATCAAATGCCCCGTGGAGTCTCTGTGGAGGACACACGCGTACCTTACATCGTCTCTGTTAGAGGCATTTCGATGCTCATTCAGGCGGACTGCAAGATCTCTGCCTGTCTCGCCTACATATTTCTTGGGACAGAACCCACAGGGGATAGCGTAGACGCCTGCTGTAGAAGTTAGAGGTGTGGGGCTGCGTTTCGTAGTGAGGTCTTTGATAGATGATGTGTTTATGGTGGAAACGTTGATGTTACTCGTAGTAAGTGCCCTGCGAGTATTCGTGGCAACATCGCCACATGGGAGTACTATGAACTGTTTAGGGGGCTGTTCCATGGGCGGTTTGTTGAGGATAGCTTGTGCCTTGAGTCTGCAATCTCGGATGAAGAAAGATGGGAACTGAAGACGTGTAAAGGCTTGTGTTATGTAAGTGCATTCTTCTTCTAGAAAACAAGGGCTGGAGATGCGAAGAGCTCTCAAGAAGAAGCCAATGAGGACTCCTCTCTTATTCACACCAAGACACCCGCACTAAGAAACGTTTTCTAATAAATATGTTATAGTGTTTGCTTACGTGTCTTTCTAAACCACCTAATAATTGTACTCTCTTATACGGTTAATTGGGTTTAAAACATACTAACTACACGAGGCTGCACGTAACAACCTATCCACCACTAGCCAAGAATTCATTAATACGTAAATTAGGTATTAAAGTCTAAGTGTATATATAAACTGAGACACTACACCTCTTGGTGTATGTAATGGCGGGTTTATTATTATTATTATTATTATTTACGGGAAAGCTTTAAACCTCATACGAGTTTAATAATAATTAATAATAATAACAGTGATGGAGTGAATGATGGGGAAAGTTGTTCTTTTTCGGGCCACCCTGCCTTGGTGGGAATCGGCCAGTGTGATAACAAAAATAAATAATAATAATTATTATTATTACTATTATTATCGCTCCGTTCTTTACCTGGAGTCTGTTTAAACCACACAACCTTGCTTGTTCTCTTTATGCTTATCACTTATGCTTATTTTTTTTTTATATTTTATTTAAAAACTTTACAGCTTACTATTAAATAAAAAGATATAAAATGGGTACAGTAGGATCCTAAATCCTACACAACATACACTAACAAGTTTTAACAACACACTGTCATTGACATAAAAGAGGTTACCCATATACACTCACAAATTTTTCCATATAACATACTATAATATAAACTATATAACTATATAAACTATATAAAATATAAACTATATAAACCTTTCAGATTTGTATAGTTAACATACTATGAGTGACATATGACAAAGGTTCACAACCTTCACAGTAGATAATCAGAGGAATGACCTACATCACAATCTCAGTTAAAAAAAAATAAAATACATGCACTTCCCAAAATTAACCCCTATACAATAAGAATTACCTAAAAACATACATACGTGCCTCACTACAATCCCACTTTAAGCATTGAAAAAAAAAAAAAAAAAAAGGAAAATCCTAAGCCTCACACTTATACTAAATAAATATTAATAAATATTACTAAATATTAATACAGCCTCTTCCACCGGCTGAGCACATTATATAAAGTAAGAGACTAAACCATACTCTCCCATTACAAATTTTTAACGAGGCATTACAAATTTATGGAAGTCATTAGCGTTCCATCTCTCATCAACTGGATGAGCACATTATATAATGCTAGAATAAAGTCGGTACACTCGCTAAAAAAAACCAACACTAAACACAAACAACATAATTTAAATAACCTCTCATTGCGATACGATTATCGCACATGAAATATGCCCAATAAAGGCTATAAACGCACACTCTACAGAAGCCCAAAAGCTCTTCAAGGTCTTTAATACATGAAGAAGGTCATGACGACCCTGACACATCAAACACAGAATTCTTCATTCGTTACTACGTAATTACTTGATATCACCTTTGTTTTCTGTGCCCACTTGCATGCTACATACACGTATGCCACACATCTAACCCTTCTATACCCACATACACCTCACTCTCACCCCTCCCCAGGAGGCGACCCCGCTGTGTCCCCCTGAATTCCCCCTTCTCGTATGTAATCCCCAAACCCCACCCCCCCTTACTCACTCAGCCCAAGTCGTAGATTCATGAGAAACCCTAACGTTAACATTCTATACCCTTCCGAAAAATCCTTCTCCCACCTCCCATACAGTTCTCTATTACGACACATCGTACGATAAACCGTTACCGCTAGTACCCGCCTCCGCACCTCACAATCCCCCCTCCCCCTCATCACCCACGATATATAAATATATATATATATATATATATATATATATATATATATATATATATATATATATATATATATATATATATATATATATATCTATATATATATATATATATATATATATATATATATATCCAAAGCTCTTATAACACTCTCATCGAACCCTCCCACATCTAGGCTTAGTGCACGCAGAACCGACACCCCTCGGCCCCCCACCCCCTGCACAACCCTACTTAACCAATACCTAACACCCTCCAGTCCCCCACAAAAGTATACTGCATGGAACGCCGTCTCATCCTCCCCACAGATCCCACACCTTCCGCCCACAATTACCCCTCTGGTTCTTAGTACCTAGTAATATGCCATGCAGAAAACGATACGTTACCTCCCTTACCCTAGGCTTTAACTTCAACTTGCTAAACCTATACCAAATACTCTTCCATGCGTACATGGGGAACAATCCCTCACCTAGTACAACAATCCTTTCTTCAAGCAGCCTACACAAAACCCCTACTCGAATTTTCCTGGGTTCTCTAACCAACATCAAAGCCCTCAAAACAGTTTCACATTCCCTCAACTCCACACCACCATACAACTTACCCAACCTATCATGTATTTTTCCCAGCTGCCCTCCACTCATACCTTCGCGCAAAACCTCCCATTTAAGAAACACATTTAATCCTCCTTCTCAGATCCATCAACCCCAACCCACCCTGGCGCACAGGTAACATTACAACCTCTCTCCTCAGCCAATCGCACCTTGAACCCCACAAAAAGTTGAACACTCGTCTCAGAATTCCCACAATCGCCGTCCCTGTTAATGGGAACACTGCTGCTATGTGCCAAACCTTACTATACAATAATACATTTATAACAATCACTCGTTGTACGAGTCAGATGATGAGGTCGCAATGCACCCAGACGCCCCTGAATCCTTTCCGTTAATCTATTCAAGTTTTCCTCTCGAGCAGCATCCAAGTCATCCTTATAGGTGATACCACAAATTTTTAAAGACACCGTTTGTTTCCTCACAACGTTACATCTCCCCCCCCCCTCCACCCAACCCCATGATCATTGACTTCTCTCTATTTACCTGCATCCCTGTTGCATTTCCGAACTGTTGCACAACATCATCCAAAACACCCAACGCCATCCCCTCTCGAACCAGGACTGTTGTATCGTCTACATATCCTATTATTCCAGACCACACTTTCCCGACCTCCCTCACACCTCCACTCCTGTCACATACACAACGTTCAACCATTCTATAGAAGGGGTCCTGAATGCACGCAAACAACATTTGTGACATGGGACACCCCTGCCTAAGTCCCCTACCCATTACAATCTCCTCCCCCAAGCATCCATTAATCTGTACCCTCATCTTAGCTCCATTGTACAACGTGGTTACCCAATTAACTATTTCTTCCCCATAACCCTGCCTCCTAAGTATAGCTTCCAATGCTCCCCTTTCCACCCTGTCATAGGCCCCCTGCCAGTCTAAGGCCAACAATGCCGCCCTCCCTCTCCCCCCCCCCTTTTGACTCCACAAAACTTCTCAGTATTCCATGACCCTCAATCATCGACCTTCCAGGCAAACCATACTGCGTTTTCGAAACCACTCTCCCTACCACACATTTAAACCGATTACCCAAGACTTTAGCGAACAACTTATAATCAGCATATAACAGAGATATGGCACGGTACTCCTTGAGGGTGTGCTGCCCCTTACCCTTCTGGATCAACTCTACAACTGCTGTTGCTTGCTTGTCCCCCATCACACCCTTCTCCTTCATCTGATTAAATAACCTACCCATGAATCCCCTTATCACCTCCCAATGTTGGAGGTAAAATTCAGCCGGGAGACTGTCTATTCCCGGTGCTTTGCCCTTCCTCATTCCCCTTAAAGCCAACTCTATTTCCTCTTCCATTATTACCCCCCCTAAAGCCTTTCTATCACTATTCCCTAAATTACACGTCACATACTCACACACCTTCTCTAAATCCACATTCTCCACCTTCCCACTTGTCCAATACCCTTCATACCATTTATCTGCATACGCACACATTCCTTTCGTAGTTAGTATCTCCTGACCCATTCTATAACCCCCCGCCATCTCATGTACCTCTAACCTCGGAATAGCTGTAACCCGCTGTCTTTGTTTTAAACGTCGCAACACACACGCCGATGGCTTGTCTCCCCAAAGCACCTCCTCTACCCCTGCCTGCACCCTTACCACTTGAGTTTAGTTTAATATGTTTATTATGCACCCCATACCCATCCTGTGGGCGGTAGTCAAAAGATTACAGAGGTACATAATGGGTCCAGGGACTGGGCCTCAAAGTTTTGATAGCTGAGCAAGTTACAGAGGTAATGAATTCACAATTTACAAAGGTAATGAACTCCAGGTAGGTCTAGTCACAATCATTACAAGTTACAAAGGTATTTACAGATTACAGAGGTACACAATGGGTCCAGGGACCGGGCTCCAAAGTTTTGATGGCTGAACTAGGTACAAGGTAATGAACTCACAAGTTACAAAGGTAATGAATACTGTAAGAATGGTTACTTACGTTTATACATGGCTGCAATCATGAACAAATTTTAGAGTAATGAGCAATTCACACTTCCACACCCGGTCACAACTGTAGTGAGTTATTGGTGCAAATGTTGATTGCTGAGTCTCTCTCTCTCTCTCACACACACACACACACACACACACACACACACACACACATACAAATTCATACACACACAAACACACACACACACACACAAACTCATACACACACGCACACACTCATACACACACACACAAACTCATACACACACAAACACACACACACACACACACACACACACACACACACACACGTGGTAATGCTTTATTTACAGCTAGCAAAGTCAGGGTATTTCTCCAGAATGGTCTGTAATATACCAGTGGATAAAATACTTAGCCATTTCTTGAACACTTCTGAGTGAGTTGTTTCTAAATTCATTAATTTTATCGCACTCCAGTACATAATGACGCAGGGTGTGACAATAATCCATCTGGCAAAGTTTACATTTCGTTTGGTCTACATCTGGTGGTGGTGATTTAACCTGCCAAAGATACTTGTAACCCAGCCGGAGCCGGGCGGTAGTGACATCCAAGAGTCTGCTTATTTTGTTGGATGCACCATAGACATGTGGCTCCTCCTGCATGATAGAATGATGATAGATGGACTCACTGGTGTCAATCTCCCTGAGCCTTAAGTCCATAAAATTCAGCTGAAGTTCTTTTCGTATTATTGTTCTCAAACTACTACCTGACAAGCCAAGATTGTAATCTACTCCCTCTTTGAAAGCATACAGCTTAGCCAATTTATCAGTTCTATCATGCATCTGAAGACCAATGTGAGATGGAATCCACAGCATGTGCACTCTGACTCCACTGTCCACAATCCTACCATACCTGTGTCTGGCTTCTGACACAAGCATCCTGGGGTCGCATCCTGGGGGACAAGATTAAGGACCCCAATGGAAATAAGTTAGACAGTCCTCGATTACCACTTGAAACCTCTCATTTTGTAACTCCCTCAGTCTCCCCTTGACCTCGACAATTTCATCCATAGGATAGTTGCCCCCCACAGTCCCCTTCCCATAACAGCCCCTTAACCTGTCCTCTAAATAGTTTGAAAGGCCATATTTTAAATCATTTATACGTTTGCCCACCCCCACATATTTCCTAATCCTTTCCTTGGCTACACAATCCCACCATTGTACGACATCTACCACTCTCTGTGCCTCCTCGCTAAGCTCCTTCCATAGGACAGAAAATCCCACTAACCCCTCCTCATCACTCAATGCACTTACATTTAATTTCCAGTAACTCCTGTATATTTCCGCAAGCTCCTCCCACCCAACCTCCACCAACACTGCTCTATGATTCGACCATGCTACTTCAACAGTTTTGAAAAATCTCACTACAACCCCGTGAGAAAGATACACACTATCTAACCTCGCTGCATACCCTCTCCTAACAAATGTATGTTCTGTCTCCCATGCCCCCCCCCCCTCGAATGCATCCCTTAACCTAATATCCCTCAATAAATCTCGTAGGGCCACCGACACACAACCTGCCCCTTTCGGTTCCACATCAGCCCTCCTAATGACAGTTCCAATCACCTCCTGCTATTGCCACCTCCGGTAATGCACGGAAAAAAAACACAAGGTCCTCACACACAAACTCCTGCTTCACCTGTAGGTTATTCTCTGCAGGCGCATATACGCTAATAAAGGCCACACGTTTTCCCATCCACAAACCATCTACGCGCAACACCCTTCCCCCTCCCCCCCTCACTTCTCTGCAAAACAAACGGGCTTGCCTCCCTGATTAATATACCCACCCCTCCTTTCAAACGGGCAGATGGCAGGGTTACCACTCGAAACCCCTCCATCTCCAACACCCTACCCTCCTTAAAAATTATGCTCCTGAAGGAACACAACATCCACTCTAAATTTATTCAGAAACATTCTAAACCATTCTCTCTTTACACTATTACACAAACCATTAACGTTTACTGTCATACACCGGAGGCCTATTAAAGTTTCCACCCCTGCCTCCTCTCTTCACTCTTCCTATGGGCACCAGAACGTGTGGGACCACTTGTCACCTGCACACTTCCCTCTCCCCCCCCCTTCTTTCGGTGCCTCCTGTCATGGCCACCACTACCTTCACCTTCTGCCCATATTTGCTTCCCAGTCCGCTGTGCTGGTGTTAGGACATCATCTGAATCCGACGCAGCGGCTCTCTTTCTTGTGACAGGCGCATCCTCCATGGCTTGGTCTGGGGATGCCTCACAATGTACCTCAACCTCCACTGTACACAGTGGCAATGATCTCGGTGACACCTCAGTCACGCTGTCACTTCCGTCGTCTGAATAGTTCTGTTGTTGATGCACCACAGCCTTCAACTCTTCTTCTACCACCTTTCCAGGAGCAGCCACCTCCTCAGGCGGTGACAAGGACTTCAGAACCTCGGCTAATTTCTCCTCAATTTCCAACACTTCCTCCTGTACTTTTTGCGCAACCCGATCCACTGGAAGTGTCTCTGGGCCAGGAAACTGGTCAAGGGCCTCACCCTCTCCCCCAGCCTTATGCGCCTCATCCACTATCTCGCTCCATAGACGACCACGCCCTCCTTCACGTCGTTGATCATCACCTGCTCCCTCTGGTGTAGAAGCTGATGTCTCGGCCCATGGGCCAGGAGCTCGTTGCCGCTTCCCACACTCCGCCGCTATGCGATCATATTCCCCACATAGTCGGCATGTACGCCTTTGCCCGGCGTATGACACCATGACCTGTGTCCTGAATTCCTTTAGGTACACGTAAGACGGTATGGGGTGTCGCAATGTCATTTTTAGGTTAAAAGTGCCCTCCGGCATACCTGTGTAGGCACCCATCACCCACTTACCATGCTGGGCCAAATGAACAGTTCCGTATTCCTCAAAAACTTTTCTGATATCTGTCTCATCAGCCTCAAAGGGGACATTACGCAGTTTAATCCATGTATAATGTCTGGATACATCGATCATCCTCACACGCACAGCTGGTGTTGCATCAAGACTTACGTCCTGAAAACGGATGACCAACGACTCGAAAACCGTTGCTGAGAGCAGTTTCACAAAAAATCTACGTGCTCCGTTCAATGCTACTCCGTACAACTCGCCATCCTGAATGCCATATGTGTCTCTGATGATTTTAGGTAGTAAAACCTGGGCTGAAGCTGGCGTTATTGCCCCACTGAGAAGTTCAACACCGACAGTGTTAATCCTGCGTCTGTAACTGAACGCCATGTTGACTAATGGTAGTTCTCCTGGGCTGACGACAGAGGCGCGACAAGCACCACCTCACACTACTGCAGTCAGGGAACTGAAGTGCGTTTTGCTTATGCTTATTAGTTCACAGACGGAAGATTCTTATTTTTTTTTTTTTATATTTTATTAATAACATACAATACATGAACAAAAGCATACAGTATGAGAGCATCGACAGACAATATAAATTCATCAATTTCTATACACTGCAATATGCAGTAATATGTCATGCAGCTGATAGGTGAATACTGCCATATACATAAATCTTTACTACAAAATATAACTATTCAAGTAATACAAAATAAAGAATCCTCTGACTCCTTCCCGACTGCTAATTTCAATATCCACACACAATAATTACATACCGCAAAAATGCAAGCAGTATAACCCCCCCCCCCCTATTTACCCCAGCTCACCAAAATGTACAGCATTTCACCGTTGTTTATGTAACTTATAAACTAAGCATACTAAATTAAACTTAAGAACATATTAAATTGAAAACAATAACAACTCTACAGTAGTGAAAACGCCAGCTGCTGTCCTAATATTATTTATATATACATATGTATATATATACATTAGAAACTGACTTAGTTTACAATGGGAGTCAAATCCTAACTTTATTGCTGTCCCATGCAGCATTCTCAGACTTGTACTCTTATACGCTACTACGATAGCCTTCAGCAGAAGGCATTAATTAACAATATTAAATAACTACTAAGAATGCATGAACTCAGCACTCCCATGCACACCCCAATTACACACAATCGTTCTCTCTTGCACTTATCACTCCCCCACGCACATGCACACCAAACCAACATCTTTCGTTTGGCAAGCCCGTTTGGTACCCCCCCCCCGTTTTTTATCTAATGCTTTACACAACAATCTAAACCCACTTCCCCCCCCCCCTCACAACTCTAGCAACTCCCCAACAGTTATGGACCTGTAACCCTCAGTGAAAGCTCCCTCCCATCTCCTCCCATAAATTCCCCGATTCCTATTCATTGTCCTACAAAAAATCCTCGCTAAAACTCTTTTCCTCGTCTCCCCATTATCCACCCCTCTCATTCCCCACGATATGTACACGAAATCCACCATGATATAAGCTACTCCCCGTGCCACATTCTCCCCCACCCCCCCTATATCAAGACTCAGCGCTCTCAACACTGACACCCCAGTTCCTCCTATCCTCCTGACCACTTTCCCCAGCCATTCCCTCACACTCCCCAAAAAATCGCAAAAGTATACCACGTGATAGGCTGTTTCCAACTCCCCACATAACCCACACCAACCCTCCTCTACCACACGTCTGTTTCTGAGGACTGATCCAGTAGGCAGAATCCCATGTAAAAATTTAAACATGATCTCTCGCACCCTGGGCCCTAACTTTAGTTTACCGAACAGACTCCATATAGCTCCCCATGCATACATCGGGAACAGCCCCTCAACTGGGGCCGTCTCCTCTACCCTCAATATTCGATATAAATCCCTCACCTTTAATTTGTCTGGCTCGCGCGCCCACAAAAGTGCCCTCAACAAAATCTCACACTCCCTCCATTCCCCACCCACATACATTCCCCTCAAAATATCATGTAACCTTTGCATGCATGTCCCCCTCTGTCCCCCTAATCTTTTCCACTCCCACCTGACAAAAATGCATTTCACCCTCCTTCCCAGGTCCAACAGACCTAAACCTCCCTTCCTCACCGGCAAAGTCACCACCTCCCTCTTCATCCATTCACATCCTGAGCCCCATAAGAACCTAAAAACACTTCTAAGGATACGAGTAATGTCAGCTCTCAGCAATGGAAAAACTGCTGCTACATACCATACCTTACTGTACAGCAATACGTTAATAACAATCGCCCGTTGCAACAATGTCAAGTGATAAGACCGCAACATCCCCAACCGATGTTCCACGCGTTCCACCATTCTCAACGAATTCGCCTCCCTAGCCTCCCGTATGGTCGCTCTATACGAAATGCCACATATTAATAACTGACCTTCCTGCCTTCTCACCACATCACAGTCCCAATCAACTCTGTCTCTCCACTCCCCTAGCCCCATGATCTTTGTTTTCTCAACGTTTACCGTCATGCCTGTCGCCCCTCCAAACATGCCAACCACCCCTCCCAACTCTCCCAATCTTGTTCCCTTCCGGACTAGGAGTGTCGTGTCATCCACGTAACCTACCACATGATGCCTAATCAAGCCCTCCCTCGACCCCTCCCCACCACACACTCTGGTCTCAACCAACCTATAAAATGGATCTTGCACACATGCGAATAATAACTGTGATAGCGGGCATCCCTGCCTCAAGCCCCTTTCCATGTTCACCACACCTCCCACACGTCCATTGATCTGAATTCTCGCTTTTGCCCCTTTATACAACGTTTCAACCCACCCCACAATCTCATCCCCAAAACCTTGTTTGTTAAGGATCTGTCTTAAACCCTCCCTTTCCACCTGATCATAAGCACCCTGCCAATCAATCGCCACCATACCCCCTCCTTCCTGCGTCCCCTCAAAACTCTCAACAAACCCCTTTAGAATTCCGTGCCCCATGACCATCGACCGTCCTGGCAACCCTAGTTGACCTTTTGAAACTACACGTCCCACCACACATTTTAACCTATTCCCCAAAATCTTCGCGAACAATTTATAGTCCGCACACATGAGAGTAATCGCCCTGTAATCCTTAAGTGTACTCTGCCCCTTACCCTTGGGCACAAGCACTACGACCCCTGTACTTTGCTTCTCGCCCAATTCTCCCCCATCTTTCATTCTGTTGAACAGCGTTACTAAAAAATCCCTTAACAGATCCCAATGTTTTAAGTAAAATTCACTTGGTAGTCCATCAATACCTGGTGCTTTGCCTCTGCACATGTCTACAAGCGCTCTCCATATCTCCCCCTCTTCAATCTCCCCACCCAAAGCTTCCCTGTCCTTACTCCCCAGAGCTTCGGGCTCTACAGCACACACCCCATCAAGATCCTCTCTATTAACTCCTTTACTTTTCCAATAATGCCCATACCACGCATCCGCGAATATACTCATCACCTCCGTTGTTTTTAACACCTGCCCCTCCCTAAACCCTTTCACCTCAGTGTGCACTTCCAAATCTGCTATTGTGGTCGCTGTCCTCCTCTGCTGTTGTCTCCTCAACACACATGCCGATGGCTTATCCCCCCAAAGCACTTCCTCCACACCCGCCTGCACCCGCACCGCATGAAATCTCTCCTCCTGCACCTCTCTTATCCTGCTCTTCAGATCATCTATTGCCTCTGTTTGGAATACCCCTCCCACTACTCCTTGTTCATGATAGTATCCTATTCTACTTTCCAAATAATTTGTTAATCCATACTTCAGTCGATTTATCCGCTTCCCCTCACCCACGTAAAACCTACGAATCCTCTCCTTGGCCACACTGTCCCACCAACGTACAACATTATCAACCCTTTTTGCCTCCTCACTTAGCTTCCTCCACAGCGAAGCAAACCCCTCCTCCACTTCCTCATCCTCAAGGAGTCGCGTGTTTAATTTCCAGTAGCTTTCAAACCGTTTCACTAACGAGTCCCATGCTACCCCCACCACCACTGCCCTGTGATCTGAATAAATTGCTTCTATAGTGTTAAAAGACTCCACTGAAACCCCTTGCGTTATATAGATCCTATCCAGTCTAGCTGCGTATTCCCTCCTTACGTACGTATGTTGCACTTCACCTATTCCACCCCAAAATGCATCTCGTACCCCAATATCTCTACACAGGTCTCGCAACACGTTTGAAAAATATCCTGCCCCCGCTGGCATCGCATCAAATCTCCGTATTATACAATTCCAATCTCCCCCAATCAATGCAACCCTGGGCAGTGCTCTCAAGAAATACACCAGATCATCCCTTACAAAAGCCGATTTTACCCTCGCATCATTCTCCGCCGGAGCATACACTCCAACAAAGGACACGCGTTCACGCATCCACCACCCGTCCACTCTCATTATTCTTCCCTCACCCCCCCCCTCAAACCTTTGCAAAACAAACGGGCTTGCCTCTCGAATTAAAACACCTACTCCACCTTTTAAACGTGTCGTTGGAGTTACAAAAGCCCTATATCCATCCACCTCCAGCAATTTTCCTATTTTCAAGTTATGCTCTTGTATAAAGACAACATCTACCTTATAACGATACAGCAGTCCTCGCAACCATACACACTTACCACTCTTACATAAACCATTAACATTAATTGTCATACACCTTAGGCCTGCTTACGTTTTCCACCCACTTTTCCCCACCACATTTTTCCGCTGTCCAGTAACCTCATACACACCGTCCTTGGCACTCACCCCATCCCCTCCACTCCTAACCCCTTGCTGGCGTTTCTTTTTCTCTGTGCCTCTACACACACCTTCAATCCCCGCCTTTTTCCCTGGTCTTTGTGCTGGAGTGAGGACGTCATCCGAGTCAGACGTGACAGCTGCCCGCTTCCTCGACACTTCCTCTTCCGCCATGCTAGTCTCCTGACCTTCCTCATTGTGCACCTCCACCTCTATCACTTCATTCCCCTTCTCACTACTTGGCCAAGCCGACATTACATTCCTTTCTTCAGACCCGCATGCTTCCCCTTGTTCCTGTACCTGGTCTCCCGTCGTTACCTCTGTCAAGGCTTCCTCCGATTTAGGGAACATCTCCTGCAAAACTGTCTCAAGCACTACGTCAATTTCAACGTCATTTGGTACGTCCTTGTCCGCCTCGTGGATCACATCCTCATCAGACGCACTCAATTGCTGCACTGCACCCTCATGCTCCACCTCACGTTGCATTTCCTCCACTTCCTCACTCCACAACCGACCACGCCTACGTCCATCCTGGCGGTTCTGATCTGTCACTGTAGGTCCTCGCCTCGTAATGTCACTTCTTGGTATTCCCTGGCCAGTCCTCCGCCGCACACATTCAGCCGCTATGTGATCATAACCATCACACAGTCTACAAGTTCTACGTTGGCCAGCGTAAGTTACAAGTATTTGTGTCCTAAATTCATCTAAGAACACATACGAAGGTATAGGTTGCCTCAGAGTCATCTTTAGGTTAAAACTACCTTCCGGATAACCCACATAAGCCCCTGCCGTCCACTTGCCTGGTTGAGCTACGTGTACAGTTCCAAACTTCCCGAACACACTACGTAGGTCAGCTTCATTTGCCTCGAAAGGCACATTACGTAACTTTACATACGTAAATTGACTCGAAACATCGACCATCTTTACCAGGATGCCCTCGTTAACCTCGATAGCAACATCCTGATATTGAGCAAGTAGATCCTCATACACGTGTGATGACAGCAGTTTCACGAACATTCGGTAGTTTCCATTTAAGGCTACACCGTAAAGGTCGCAATCCTCAATTCCATATGTCTCTCGAATAATCAGAGGCAACAACGTCAACGCCGAATCTTGATTAATTGTACCTCTCAGTAATTCTATGCCGACAGTGTTAATTCTGCGTCTCACCCCAACCACCATTGTGACAGCCTGGCTAGCACTTGCGCCTGTCAGAGAGGAGTAGCAAAAACGTCCACCCTCACCGGCAGCTGGGCGAGGAATGTAGATTCTTATTAGGAAATGGTGGTTCATCAAAGTCAGATAATAAGGCGAACCTAATTTAAAATCTAAAACCAAAATGAGGAAAAATCAAATATTAATACCTTACTGTGTCTTCTTTATTCCTACAATTTGACAAAAATAGTCAAATATTTACATAAAATACAATATATATAGTGTTGAAATTCGAATGACAACGTTAGAAATGCATTCAGGCAAAACTATTATTGAAAATGTAAAGGCTGCCAATCAAATGAATATTAGAGAATAATTTAGTAAACGTTAACTCAAGAGATGTAGAAATATGGGTGAGGGTGTGTGTTAAATAGTTCGTACTCACCTAATTGTGGTTGCTGGGGTCGAGACTCAGCTCCTGGCCCCGCCTCTTCACTGACCGCTACTGGATCCTCCCTCTCCCTGCTCCATGAGCTTTATAATACTACCTCGTCCTAAAACTATGTATAGTTCCTGCCTCCACTACATCGCTTGCCAGACTATTCCACTTCCTAACAACTCTGTGCCTGAAGAAATACTTCCTAACATCCCTTTGACTCATCTGGGTCTTCAGCTTCCAATTGTGACCCCTTGTTTCTGTGTCCCCTCTCTGGAACATCCTGTCTCTGTCCACCTTGTCTATTCCATGCAGTATTTTGTATGTCGTTATCATGTTTCCCCTGACCGTCTTGTCCTCCAGTGTCGTCAGACCGATAAGGATGGAGGATAAGGAGAGTAACCAAGGCAAGAATAAAATCATCCTAAACTCCAAATCAGCAATGAGAACATGCAAATCACAAGTTCAACAAAACAGGCTGGTTCCTCCAAGGATGCCCGTTGTACGGCTCTTGATGCGAGGAAGTGAAGAGCAATACCACACTGGAAGAAACGAGAATGTTAAATTCCGTAGTAAAAACAAAAGTGAGAAGGAAGGGGTTTATATATAGCAGACAAGTGAATGGTAGATGGCGTCACCAGTGAAAAAAAACCCACTAATGGAAGTGGGCCACTCCGCCTACAGGTTTAGGAAAGCTTTGAAGAATTCCCTGCATCAAGATCCCAAGATGTTGCTGTGTCTGACAGTTTGTATAGATAGTTTCAGAAAACCGACGGTTCTACTTTGTATTGGACTGAAGTCAATGGCTGGCGAAAAGTTTCCAGAATAAAGATACCCAAATGTTGCATATGTGTCTCATTTGTCAGGTTTCTGATATACTGGATTAATCTTTATGTTTTTCAGCGCATTTATGTCTTTTCTGTAATAGGAAGAGCAGAACTGAGCAGCATAATCTAAATGAGGCCTTACCAAAGATATATTACCTGGAGTTTACCTGGAGAGAGTTCCGGGGGTCAACGCCCCCGCGGCCCGGTCTGTGACCAGGCCTCCTGGTGGATCAGAGCCTGATCAACCAGGCTGTTGCTGCTGGCTGCACGCAAACCAACGTACGAGTCACAGCCCGGCTGGTCAGGAACTGACTTTAGGTGAAGTGTAACCTGAAAACTTCTATTATTTATGCTTCTCGATATGAATCTAAAAATTATACTAATAGCTTTATTGCGAACACTTATGCACTGTTGCCTTGGATTTAGATTTCTGGTAACCAGAATTTCGTCTTTTTTTGTATTCAGTATAATTAAGATTAACATTATTTAGTTTATAAGTGCCATAGTTATTTACTTTTTTTCAATATTAGAGCTTTAAATTTGTTTACGTTAAATCGCAGCTGCCACTTTTTCGACTACAACAACCTAGTTACATCATCCAGTATCTCTAATACTGTGGAAAATTACATTTACCTGAATGTATTATTATGTACATAACAGTAAATGAACAAAGATAATTATTATTTATCAGTTAGACAAGTAGGAATTTGGGACACCTAGGTCGCAAAAAATGTCCCCCTTCGATACCTACCACTGTCATATCCACAAGTTGCTCTGGACCTATTAATTATAAATGAAATATACATACACCAGGAATTCTGGTAAATATATATAAATTTGTGGACTGTATATTAAATTAAAAAAATGATTATATATAAACACATTTACATAACAAGGAGAATATCTTAAAATCACTCGCCAATTTGACTGGAGATTAATGTGTCATGCACAGGACCCCACCCTTTTAGCTACATTTATGAAAAATTTACTGGCCAGAATTTAAACATAAATTAGACAGCTTATCTGAGGTTCCTGGAGTTGTCCTGTCCTGACGCCTGATACTCAAATTATGCAGGACAGCACATCCAACAATTTCGTCTCCTATTTGAGAGGTGTCAGCCCAATTTTAACCTCTAGAGCACGAAAAATTCTTCCCATTACACTAACGTTGTATCCAATTCAAAATAACAATGGCGAGTGTCCTGCGCAGGCGCAGCTTCCCGTTTTCGATAACAAATTTTATTAAATACAGTATGGCCATCTATTTACATATAACTACTGTATTTCTGGAAAATATATACAGCGTTTTCCACAAATATAATTATCAGAAATTATTTGACAGCCTATTTTTGTGTCATCGGCAAACTTGCTTATGTCGCTATTTATTTCTACGAACACTAATATTAGTCCCAGAAGAAAATTCTAAATCCTGCCTGTTTTGATATAAATCAAAATCTTGTTCTATATTTAATTTAGACTGCCGCAAAATACAGTAATGAAGTTGCTTTACCGTAAGCATTGATTTAGTGGGTAAGAAGGTGCCCTGGCTTGACTCACTGTTGAATATGTAAACAACTCCAGGTAACCACTTTGTTAGGCTAAATTATAGGGCAAAAGATGAGGAAAATAAGCTATTAGGTTATTCCCGTCTCTCCGGTTGCAACCTTGCCGTAGCTGGTGGCTCTATTACTGGTAATGGTCGTTTTGCTACCAGAAGTGGTGGCTGTTACCGGTAGTGGTGGTGCTGCTACTGGTAGTCGTGGTGCTGCTACTGGTAGTGCTACTGGTACTGGTCACTAACTTTTTTCGGTTATCCTAGGTTTTCTAAACATAGGCTGCTATGTATGATAATCTTTGTAACTGTATTTGTGCATACCTGAATAAACTTACTTGTAGTGGGGGTGCTGCTACTGGTAGTGGTGGTGCTGCTACTGGTAGTGATGGTGGTGCTACTGGCAGTGGTGGTGGTACTACTTGTAGTGGTGGTGCTGCTACTGGTAGTGGTAGTGCTGCTACTGGTAGTGGGGGTGCTGCTACTGGTAGTGGGGGTGCTGCTACTGGTAAGTGGTGGTGCTGCTACTGGTAGTGGGGGTGCTGCTACTGGTAGTGGGGGTGCTGCTACTGGTTAGTGGTGGTGCTGCTACTGGCAGTGGTGGTGCTGCTACTGGCAGTGGTGGTGGTGCTACTGGCAGTGGTGGTGGTGCTACTGGCAGTGGTGGTGCTGCTACTGGCAGTGGTGGTGCTGCTACTGGCAGTGGTGGTGCTGCTACTGGCAGTGGTGGTGCTGCTACTGGCAGTGGTGGTGCTGCTACTGGCAGTGGTGGTGGTGCTACTGGCAGTGGTGGTGCTGCTACTGGCAGTGGTGGTGCTGCTACTGGCAGTGGTGGTGCTGCTACTGGCAGTGGTGGTGCTGCTACTGGCAGTGGTGGTGCTGCTACTGGCAGTGGTGGTGCTGCTACTGGCAGTGGTGGTGCTGCTACTGGCAGTGGTGGTGCTGCTACTGGCAGTGGTGGTGCTGCTACTGGCAGTGATGGTGCTGCTACTGGCAGTGGTGGTGCTGCTACTGGCAGTGGTGGTGCTGCTACTGGCAGTGGTGGTGGTGCTACTGGCAGTGGTGGTGCTGCTACTGGCAGTGGTGGTGCTGCTACTGGCAGTGGTGGTGCTGCTACTGGCAGTGGTGGTGCTGCTACTGGCAGTGGTGGTGCTGCTACTGGCAGTGGTGGTGCTGCTACTGGCAGTGGTGGTGCTGCTACTGGCAGTGGTGGTGCTGCTACTGGCAGTGGTGGTGCTGCTACTGGCAGTGGTGGTGCTGCTACTGGCAGTGGTGGTGCTGCTACTGGTAAGGGGTGGTGCTGCTACTGGCCGTGGTGGTGCTGCTCCTGGCAGGGGTGGGGCTGCTACTGGCAGTGGTGGTGCTGCTACTGGCAGTGGTGGTGCTGCTACTGGCAGTGGTGGTGCTGCTACTGGCAGTGGTGGTGCTGCTACTGGCAGTGGTGGTGGTGCTACTGGCAGTGGTGGTGCTGCTACTGGCAGTGGTGGTGATGCTACTGGTAAGTGGTGGTGCTGCTACTGGCAGTGGTGGTGCTGCTACTGGCAGTGGTGGTGCTGCTACTGGCAGTGGTGGTGCTGCTACTGGCAGTGGTGGTGGTGCTACTTCAAACTTTCCTCCCAGCGTGATGCAAACTGTGTAAATAAAATCAATCTTATACTCTACCTGGCATTGATTGCTACGATGCAACAAGTTTATGCTGTACTCACCTAGTTGTGGTTGCAGGGGTCGATTCACAGCTCCTGGTCCCGCCTCTTCACTGGCTGCTACTAGGTCACTATTCCTGCTCCATGAGCTTTATCATACCTGTTAAAGCCATGTATGGATCCTGCCTCCACTACATCACTTCCCAGACTATTCCACTTCCTGACAACTCTGTGACTAAGAAATACTTCCTAACATCCCTGTGATTCATCTGAGTCTTCAACTTCCAATTGTGACCCCTTGTTGCTGTCCCCTGTGTGTGTGTGTGTACTCACATAGTTGTGGTTGCAGGGGTAGAGTCATAGCTCCTGGTCCCGCCTCTTCACTGGTTGCTACTGTTTGTGTGTGTGTGTGTGTTTGTGTGTGTGTACTCACCTAGTTGTACTCACCTAGTTGAGGTTGCAGGGGTCGAGTCCAAGCTCCTGGCCCCGCCTCTTCACTGTTCGCTACTAGGTCACTCTCCCTGAACCATGAGCTTTATCGTACCTCTGCTTAAAGCTATGTATGGATCCTGCCTCCACTACATCGCTTCCCACACTATTCCACTTCCTGACTACTCTATGGCTGAAGAAATACTTCCTAACATCCCTTTGATTCATCTGTGTCTTCAGCTTCCAACTGTGTCCCCGTGTTGCTGTGTCCAGTCTCTGGAATATCCTGTCTTTGTCCATCTTGTCAATTCCTCTCAGTATTTTGTAAGTCGTTATCATGTCCCCCCTATCTCTCCTGTCCTCCAGTGTCGTCAGGTTGATTTCCCTTAACCTCTCCTCATAGGACATACCTCTTAACTCTGGGACTAGTCTTGTTGCAAACCTTTGCACTTTCTCTAGTTTCTTTGCATGCTTGGCTAGGTGTGGGTTCCAAACTGGTGCCGCATACTCCAATATGGGCTTAACGTACACGGTGTACAGGGCCCTGAACGATTCCTTATTAAGATGTCGGAATGCTGTTCTGAGGTTTGCCAGGCGCCCATATGCTGCGGCAGTTATTTGGTTGATGTGCGCTTCAGATGTGCCTGGTGTTATACTCACCCCAAGATCTTTTTCCTTGAGTGATGTTTGTAGTCTCTGGCCCTCTAGACTGTACTCCGTCTGCGGTCTTCTTTGCCCTTCCCCAATCCTCATGACTTTGCACTTGGTGGGATTGAACTCCAGGAGCCAGTTGCTGGACCAGGTCTGCAGCCTGTCCAGATCCCTTTGTATTTCTGCCTGGTCTTCGATCGAATGAACTCTTCTCATCAACTTCATGTCATCTGCAAACAGGGACACCTCGGAGTTTATTCCTTCCGTCATGTCGTTCACAAATACCAGAAACAGCACTGGTCCTAGGACTGACCCCTGTGGGACCCCGCTGGTCACAGGTGCCCACTCTGACACCTCGCCACGTACCATTACTCGCTGCTGTCTTCCTGACAAGTATTCCCTGATCCATTGCAGTGCCTTCCCTGTTATCCCTGATTGGTCCTCAGGTTTTTGCACTAATCTCTTGTGTGGTACTGTGTCAAACGCCTTCTTGCAGTCCAAGAAAATGCAATCCACCCACCCCTCTCTCTCTTGTCTTACTGCTGTCACCATGTCATAGAACTCCAGTAGGTTTGTGACACAGGATTTCCCGTCTCTGAAACCATGTTGGCTGCTGGTGATGAGATCATTCCTTTCTAGATGTTCCACCATTCTTCTCCTGACAATCTTTTCCATGATTTTGCATGCTATACATGTCAGTGACACTGGTCTGTAGTTTAGTGCTTCATGTCTGTCTCCTTTTTTAAAGATTGGGACCACATTTGCTGTCTTCCATGCCTCAGGCAATCTCCCTGTTTCGATAGATGTATTGAATATTGTTGTTAGGGGTACACATAGCACCTCTGCTCCCTCTCTCAGGACCCATGGAGAGATGTTATCTGGCCCCATTGTCTTTGAGGTATCTAGCTCACTCAGAAGCCTCTTCACTTCTTCCTCGGTTGTGTGTACTGTGTCCAGCACATGGTGGTGTACCCCACCTCTCCGTCTTTCTGGAGCCCCTTCTGTCTCCTCTGTGAACACTTCTTTGAATCTCTTGTTGAGTTCCTCACATACTTCACGGTCATTTCTTGTTGTCTCTCCTCCTTCCTTCCTTAGCCTGATTACCTGGTCCTTGACGGTTGTTTTCTTCCTGATGTGGCTGTATAACAGCTTCGGGTCAGATTTGGCTTTTGCTGCTATGTCGTTTTCATATTGACATTGGGCCTCCCTTCTTATCTGTGCATATTCGTTTCTGGCTCTACGACTGCTCTCCTTATTCTCCTGGGTCCTTTGCCTTCTATATTTCTTCCATTCCCTAGCACACTTGGTTTTTGCCTCCTTGCATCTTTGGGTGAACCATGGGCTCATCCTGGCTTTTCCATTATTCCTGTTACCCTTGGGTACAAACCTCTCCTCAGCCTCCTTGCACATTGTTGCTACATATTCCATCATCTCCTTGCACATTGTTGCTACATATTCCATCATCTCATTAACTGGCTTCCCTGCCAGTTCTCTGTCCCACTGAACCTCATTCAGGAAGTTCCTCATTCCTGTGTAGTCCCCTTTCCTGTAGTTTGGTTTCATTTGTCCTGGCCTTCCTGCTTCCCCCTCCACTTGCAGCTCTACTGTGTATTCGAAGCTCAAAACCACATGATCGCTGGCCCCAAGGGGTCTTTCATGTGTGATGTCCTCAATATCTGCACTACTCAAGGTGAATACTAAGTCCAGTCTTGCTGGTTCATCCTCTCCTCTCTCTCTTGTAGTGCCCCTTACGTGTTGGTACATGAAGTTTTCCAGTACCACCTCCATCATCTTAGCCCTCCATGTATCTTGGCCCCCATGTGGCTCCAAGTTCTCCCAT
>NC_091342.1:545000-570000 GCF_038502225.1 Cherax quadricarinatus | reverse complement strand
CCTCCGGTGATGTGCTCGGTGTTATGGTCACCCCAAGGTCTTTCTCCCTGAGTGAGGTCTGTAGTCTTTGTCCACCTAGCCTATATTCTGTCTGCGGTCTTCTTTGCCCCTCCCCAATCTTCATGACTTTGCATTTGGCTGGATTGAATTTGAGGAGCCAGTTACTGGACCACATGTCCAGCCTCTCCAGGTCTCTTTGCAGTCCTGCCTCATCCTCGTCCGATTTAATTCTTCTCATCAACTTCACGTCATCTGCGAACAGGGACACTTCAGAGTCTATTCCTTCCATCATGTCGTTCACATATATCAAAAATAGCACTGGTCCTAGAACTGACCCCTGTGGGACCCCGCTCGTAACAGGCGCCCACTGTGATACCTCTTCATGTACCATGACTCGTTGCTGCCTCCCTGTCAGGTATTCCCTTATCCATTGCAGTGCCCTTCCTTTTACGTGTGCCTGATCCTCCAGCTTCTGCACTAATCTCTTGTGGGGAACTGTGTCAAAGGCCTTCCTGCAGTCTAGGAAAACGCAATCTACCCAACCCTCTCTCTCGTGTCTTACTTCTGTTACCTTGTCATAAAACTCCAGGAGGTTTGTGATACAAGATTTGCCTTCCATGAACCCATGCTGGTTTTCATTTATAATCTTGTTCCTTTCCAGGTGTTCGACCACTCTCCTCCTGATAATCTTCTCCATGACTTTGCACACAATACATGTCAGAGACACAGGTCTGTAGTTTAGTGCCTCGTTTCTGTTTCCTTTCTTAAATATGGGGACTACATTAGCTGTCTTCCATTTCTCAGGTAGTTGCCCAGTTTCAAGGGATGTGTTGAAGATTGTGGTTAGAGGCACACACAGCATCTCTGCTCCTTCTCTAAGGACCCATGGGGAGATGTTGTCCGGTCCCATCGCCTTTGAGGTGTCAAGGTCACTTAAGAGCTTATTCACCTCCTCCTCAGTTGTTCGTATGTCATCCAACACTTGTTGGTATATTCCCTCTTGATGTTCCCTTCTGTGCTGTCTTCCCACAGCCCTTCCTGTCTCTACTGTAAAAACTTCCTTAAATCTCCTGTTCAGCTCCTCACATACCTCCTGATCATTTCTTGTGAGTTCTCCACCTTCTGTCCTTAATCTGATCACCTGGTCTTTGACTGTTGTCTTCCTCCTGATGTGGCTATACAACAGTTTCGGGTCAGTCTTGATTCTCGATGCTATGTCATTTTCATACTGTCGCTGGGCCTCCCTCCTTACCTGTGCGTACTCGTTCCTGGCTCTGCGACTGATCTCCCTATTTTCGTGTGTTCTCTGCCTTCTGTACTTTTTCCATTCTCTATTGCACTTTGTTTTTGCCTCCTTACACCGTCGGGTAAACCAGGGGCTTGTTCTGGTCTTCCCGTTGTTACTGTTGCCCTTGGGAATGAACCTTTCCACTGCCTCCTTGCATTTTGTTGCTACATATTCCATCATTTCATTTACTGGCTTTCCTGCCAGTTCTCTGTCCCACTGGACCTCCCGCAGGAAGTTCTTCAACCCTATGTAGTCCCCTCTTTTATAGTCAGGCTTTTCCCATTCTACTCCTGTTATTCTCTCCACTTGCAGCTCTACTATGTATTCAAAGCACAGAACCACGTGGTAGCTAGCTCCTAGGGGACTCTCATACTTGATGTCCTCAATGTCTGAGCTGCCCAGGGTGAACACAAGGTCCAATCTTGCTGGTTCATCCTCCCCTCTCACTCTGGTAGTGTCCTTAACATGTTGGTGCATGATGTTTTCGAGCACCACGTCTATTCTCTTGGCTCTCCATGTTTCGGGACCCCCATGTGGCTCCAGGTTTTCCCAGTCAATCTCCCTGTGGTTGAAATCCCCCATAACCAGCAACTTTGCTCTGCTGGAGTGAGCTCTTCTTGCCACCTCAGCAAGTGTGTCCACCATTGCTCTGTTGCTCTCTTCATATTCCTCTCTTGGCCTCCTGCAGTTCTGTGGTGGATTATACATCACTGCAATGACCACTTTGTGTTCCCCAGACTGAAGTGTACCTGCTATGTAGTCTCTTTCTCCTGTCTCATCTATTCCTTCCATTTTCTCGAATTTCCATCTGTTTTTTACGAGCAGAGCAACCCCACCTCCCCCCCTACCCCTTCTATCTTTCCTCATGATCTGGTATCCTGGTGGGAAGATTGCATCTGTTATTGTCTCCATGAGTTTTGTTTCTGTAACTGCTATGATGTCTGGGGACTTCTCATTGATTCTTTCTTGCCATTCCTCATGTTTATTCGTTAATCCATCTGCATTTGTGTACCAAACCTTCAACTTCTGTTCTAATACTGTAACTGTGGTGCGGGGGGTGGAAACAGAGGGATCGGTGTGTGATGGTTGGTTTGGAATGTTCAGTTGCCTTGGGGGTGTCGTGGCTGGAGTCCTTCTGCAGGTGTTTCTGGGGGGTGCGCTTGTCCTTCCATTTGATCCTGGGTTATTCTGCTCTCCTTTTTCATTTCCTCCCATTTCTCCTTTCGTTTTTGAACTCTCTCTTTCATTGTCTTCCTTTCGTCCTGTGTTCTGTCTCGGTCGAGGTACACACTCCGGAACTCCTGCTTGCCTCTCAGCCGTGCTTTCTCCTGCAGGATCATGGTTCGGGTTGATTCTGCCTTGAAAATTACTTTGAGAGGCCGATTCCTTTTCTTTGTGAACCACCCAATTCTCCGAAAATTTGCCACCTGGGTCATGTCCCCCTCGCCTATCACCTTCATGATGTCTTCAATCGCTTTTTTCTCCTCCTGCTTTCTTTCATCATAAGTTTCCCCTTTAGCTTCGTCTAGCCCATAGACAAACACGGATCTCTCCCTTTCCACCTCCCACTGTGACTCCCATTGCATCCTCTGATGTGTTTTAGTTCCTTCCCGTGGAGTGTTCCTTCCTTCAGTCCCTTCCCTCGTTATGGCCCCTATGCTTCTTGGTTTATCCTTCCTGCTCACCTGCTCCTGGCCCCCACAGGTATCTGGTAAGGTCCTTGCACATGTCCTAGTTCCATCAATGTCTTCCAACCTCTCTTTCTGTCCTAGAGTGCTCCCTGTCTTTGTTTTGGCCCCATGTGGGTTTGACAGGACCTCTGCATACAGTTTAGTTTCCATGCTTCCTTCGGACCTGTTGTCTGTGTTGTCTGTGTGTGTGTGTGTGTGTGTGTGTGTGTGTGTGTGTGTGTGTGTGTGTGTGTGTGTGTGTGTGTGTGTGTGTGTGTAGGTGTGTGTGCGTGTATGCGTGTGTGTACTCACCTATTTGTACTCACCTATTTGTGGTTGCAGGGGTCGAGTCTTAGCTCCTGGCCCCGCCTCTTCACCGGTTGCTACTGGGCCCTCTCTCTCCCCGCTCCATGAGCTTCATCAAACCTCGTCTTAAAACTGTGTATGGTTCCTGCCTCCACTACGTCATTTTCTAGGCTATTCCACTGCCTTACAACTCTATGACTGAAGAAATACTTCCTAATATCTCTCTGACTCATTTGTGTCTTCAACTTCCAATTGTGGCCTCTTGTTTCTGGGTCCCCTCCCTGGAACATCCTGTCTTTGTCCACCTTGTCTATTCCACGCAGTATTTTATATGTTGTTATCATGTCTCCCCTGACCCTCTTGTCCTCCAGTGCCGTCAGGCCGATTTCCCTTAATCTTTCTTCATTGGACATTCCCCTTAGCTCTGGAACTAACCTTGTCGCAAACCTTTGTGTGTGTGTGTGTGTGTGTGTGTGTGTGTGTGTGTGTGCGTGCGCTACAGCTATTCAAGTGCCTAACAGCAGAGCTGTTCTTACCTAGTGTGTGTGCATATGTTTATGTAAACAGTCCTTATTTCCCACGTATGTACTACATATGTATTGTATATGTACCCGATCTCTTGGTTCCCACTGTACTGTCTTATGCGTTTAAAATTACGTTCAAAAATAAATACACTAGGCTTCGCCTACATGCCGCTACCTCTAAATTCTATTAAATGCCAGTAAATGCTGCTTATTCTAATTCTGATAGCTCGAGGAGAGTGACCCCCAATTCCAGCTAGAGACAGGTACTATTGACCTTGAAGTATCTACCGAATGATACACCAAAGTTGCCTTACACTAAGATAGGCTAAACATATATTTAGACATTGGTAATATGTTCCATGCTCTCTCTCTCTCTCTCTCTCTCTCTTTCCTCATAACTCAAGACGGCCTCATCCGATCGTCTTCAAATTTTCAAAGCCATATGGCTTTGAGAAATACGAGAATAGAGATGTAACATAAAAGCTTCTAGGGCTGTAGGAAGAGACAGGTGTCAAAGTTGGTGCCGGTGATACAATCAAGTCAGATGGGACAGCTGTATAATATTCCTATGGTAAGCTTCGGTGCTCAGTGGTACTGCATTTGATCTGCTACTTGCAAGGACCACGATTCGTGTCTGTTTATCCATTCTGTCTATCCACTGACAGTCGTTCATTATGACTTATTTTGAGTTCATGTAACACTGTCTTCAGGTACGTCACCTTCTTCAGGATAACGTGAAATTTGCTTGGAGGTTTCTTCTCCTTACGTTTGGATCGTTAAAAATAAAATATATAAGGAATTCACTTAAGTTCTCTGTGTGAAGTTACCTGTAGATTACCTGTGATAACTTCCGGAGGTCACCGCCCCTGCGGCTCAGTCCCAGACTAGGCTACCTGGTTGCTGGCCTGATCGATCAAGTTGCTGGTGCCCGCCGCTCGCAGTCCAATGTATGCACCACATTATTACAGTCACAACTATGGGTTAAACCCAAAAGGGTCATACAGCGCTGCTGAATGCACCACAACCCGACTGATCAGGAGCTGCTTTGAGAAATCTGTAGTTCCCTATTGAAAACAGCTTGGGGGTTTGTTGGTGTTCCCGCTTATAGATGAATGGTGTTAGAGGCCCGAGTTCTCCCAGTGTACTCGTCACCCTTGCGTTTCATCGGAGGTATGTTGCACCGTTTGCCAAGCCTCTTTTTATCATATGTAGTAATTTCGGTGTGTAGATTTGGGAACAAGCCTTCTAGTATCTTACAGGTGTAGATTATCATGCATCTTTCACACCTACGTTCTAAGAAGTACAGGGCGATGGTATTTCAAGCACTCCCAGGTATTTTGGTGCTTGTTCATTTTCCAGTTCTGCAGTTGTGCTTGCTTTGAACGGGGCTGTTAGTATACAGCAACATTGTAGCCTAGAGAGAACGACTGAAGAATATCAACATTGGCTTGACATTTGTTGTTCTGAAAGTTCTACTTATCTAACCTATCATTTCCTTGCAACTGTGATAATACTCTGTGCTCCTTGAACGTAACATATGACATTTATCACTCTCAGGTCTCTCACATTAGAATTACTCTCTACTGACTGATTCGAGTTTGTCTTACATGCTGATGTCGCTTTTATTTCCTCCATCCTTCCGTCACGTAGTAACTGAAATTTGTCTTCTATGGATGCTACTCTCATTCAAATTCTAGTATAGTCTACAAAGGATGACACAGTGTTATGGTTTATGTCCCTATCTTTGTCGGGTACGAGAAAGGGAAGAAGTGAGGTGAATACAGTACCTTGGGAAACAGAACTTGTGACTGTAGCAGTCTCTGATTTTACTCTGTTGACTATTACTCTCTGGGTTCTATTTGTCCGAAAGTTAAATATCTATTGACTACCTTCCAAGTTATTTCTCTTGTACGCACTTTGTTTCACAAAGTCAGTGGACACTACATCTGCACTTAGCTTATTTTGTAGTGTATCCAAAACCATGTAATGATCAAGAGACATGTAAATAGATATTTAAGCGTATTTTAAGACATTAATTGGAAAGACGTTTCGCCTACAAACGTTTCGCAATACAGAGAAGCGAAAGTAAGGCAGTATAAATAGTGGATGAGGTCAGGTGCTGCTAGAGGAGGGCGGGGCCAAGTGACAGCCAGGTTTTGCTTGGGTAGGAAGTGTGGTGTAAAAACGACGAGTTGGAGTTTAAAGTCTACAGGAAACCAACCAACAGAGATGACCTACACTTCTCACACCACAACCCGTGTATTAAGACGGATGTCATCATAGGTTTCTTGTTGAGAGTATTCCTGATCTCCAGCACACATTGTACTCCAAACTACATTACACTTTCTTATCAACGACAGTAGGGAAAAACAACAAGGCTAGGAAACGACATATGATACGCTAAATAATTCACAGCTCTGCTTTCCAACCGAATCTCTGGTAACATATACAACAATATTGCTGAAAGTATAACCAAAATAACAAACCTAGCCTCAAGCACAATTAAGGATTTAGTGTCTACAGGAAATGAAGCCAACGTAGGGATATACACCATTCCAGGCGAGACATGTGAGAAAAGATATTTTTGGAGAAACTTCCAGTAATCTTACACAGAATATCAAGGAACAATGTTACGAGTACCAGAGGGATTATTTGAAGAACGTTTGTGTCATCCATTGCCACAACCGTGGACACCTCATGGACTTCAGTAATGTAGATATCTGATTCTGATAACCTACAGGTTGATGAATTAGACGATTGTGCAGCACTTGGATAACTTTAATTGTGGAAACATTTTGCCAATCAGTGGCTTCCTTAATTATTTTTCTCTGTACTGGACTGAAGAACTCACTGGTTGACGAAAAGTTTCCACAATAAAGGTACCCAAGTGTTGCACAAGTGTTTACTTCATGGAATTTACTAATACTTAACTAATCATCAAGAAATTAGACCAGCACAGTAAGCAATCTTTATCCATTACTCATCACCACTAACACCACAGCTTAAAATACTTGAAGTTTCATGATTTCCGAAATCCTAACCAAATATTCTAGCCAAGTAAAACAATGATGAAAAGTGTTAGTCATCAATCTGCCGGTATTATACCTTTGATCTAATGATGTTTATCTAACAGCAGCACCTTGGAATCCTAGTACAGAGAATATAGAATATCTTCTGGAACTCCTATGCAAAATCTCTAGCTCACTTTACGGGTATAATCTACTTCAACTAGTAGGCCCCGTCCATATATGACCACGTCTTCAACTCTTGCTTCTCTCTACTTCTTAAACAGACTCTGTTATAAAAGTCTTTATCCTCATTTTTCAGCATTAGATTGATAAAGACTGTTTTGAGGCGAAACGTCGCGGTAATGACACCCAAGTGTTGCACATGACTCAGTCGATGAGAGTTGTTTAAGTTGGAGTATGTCTTATCCAGCAGGAAGTTGAGTAGGTCTGCACCTTGCTATCGTGAGGTAAATTATTTATGTATACTGCCACTAGGAAACTGAATAGGCTTGTACACTGCTAATAAAGTCTGTACATTGCACCGGCGTCATTATTTTGTTTATTCTCATCTTTGTCGTACTCTTTTTATCCCTTTCTTGCACTGCCCTCTCTTTCTCTACCCCTTCCCAACACATTTTCGATATGTTAAATAATTGATCTCTGATATGCAGGTGGGCGTGTGGGCGTGGCTGATAAGTCCAGGAATGGTGTATGGAGATGGGGGAGGGGGAGTTTTGGGGCAGGGTGTGTTGGGGGGGGAAGGTGTGCATGGTGGTGGAGGGAAGGGGAACGGAGAGCCGGTGATGGGAGGAACAGCGAGGGGGTAAAGAGAGGGAGGGTTGCGGGAGAGAGGGAGTACAGAAGAACGAGGGGGGGGGAGGGGTAGGGGGTCAGACATGTTCAGGCGGCGCAGAGCAAATTTGCAGATAAAACGCTTTTCACCATGAGAAGCACGTGCACTCACACACACACACACACACACACACACACACACACACACACACACACATCGTTCAAGACACTGTACACCGTGTATGTCAGGCCCATACTGGAATATGCAGCACCTGTTTGGAACCCGCACTTGATAAAGCACGTCAAGAAACTAGAGAAAGTACAAAGGTTTGCGACAAGGTTAGTTCCAGAGCTAAGGGGAATGTCCTATGAAGAAAGATTAAGGGAAATCGGTCTGACGACACTGGAGGACAGGAGGGTCAGGGGAGACATGATAACGACATATAAAATACTGCGTGGAATAGACAAGGTGGACAAAGACAGGATGTTCCAGGGAGGGGACACAGAAACAAGAGGCCACAATTGGAAGTTGAAGACACAAATGAGTCAGAGAGATATTAGGAAGTATTTCTTCAGTCATAGAGTTGTAAGGCAGTGGAATAGCCTAGAAAATGACGTAGTGGAGGCAGGAACCATACACAGTTTTAAGACGAGGTTTGATAAAGCTCATGGAGCGGGGAGAGAGAGGGCCCAGTAGCAACCGGTGAAGAGGCGGGGCCAGGAGCTAAGACTCGACCCCTGCAACCACAAATAGGTGAGTACAAATAGGTGAGTACACACACACACACACACACACACACACACACACACACACACACACACACACACCACACACACACACACACACACACACACACACACCACACACCACACACACACACACACACACACACACACACACACACACACACACACACACACACACACACAGACAGACACACAGACACACACAGACAGACACACACAGACACACACACACACACACACACACACACACACACACACACACACAGACACACACACACACACACAGACACACACACACACACACAGACACACACACACACACACACACACAGACACACAGACACACAGACACACCACAGAACAGCAGGAGGCCAAGGCAAGAGTACGACGAGAGCAATAGAGCGATGGTTGACACACTGGCTAGAGTGGCCAGAAGAGCTCATGCATGCAGGGCAAAGCTCCTGATCATGGGTGACTTTAACCACAAGGAGATCGATTGGGAGAACTTGGACCCACATGGGGGCCAAGATACATGGAGGGCTAAGATGATGGAGGTGGTACTGGAAAACTTCATGTGCCAACACGTAAGGGACACTACAAGAGAGAGAGGAGAGGATGAACCAGCAAGGCTGGACTTAGTATTCACCTTGAGTAGTGCAGATATCGAGGACATCACATATGAAAGACCCCTTGGGGCCAGTGACCATGTGGTTTTAAGCTTCGAATACACAGTAGAGCTACAAGTGGAGGGAGAAGCAGGAAGGCCAGGACGAATGAAGCCAAACTACAAGAAAGGGGACTACACAGGAATGAGGAACTACCTGAACGGGGTTCAGTGGGACAGAGAACTGGCAGGGAAGCCAGTTAATGAGATGATGGAATATGTAGCAACAAAATGCAAGGAGGCTGAGGAGAGGTTTGTACCCAAGGGTAACAGGATTAATGAAAAAGCCAGTATGAGCCCATGGTTTACCCAAAGGTGCAGGGAGGCAAAAACCAAGTGTGCTAGGGAATGGAAGAAATATAGAAGGCAAAGGACCCAGGAGAATAAGGAGAACAGTCGTAGAGCCAGAAACGAATATGCACAGATAAGAAGGGAGGCCCAAAGACAATATGAAAATGACATAGCAGCGAAAGCCAAATCTGACCCGAAACTGTTGTACAGCCACATCAGGAGGAAAACAACAGTCAAGGACCAGGTAATCAGGCTAAGGAAGGAAGGAGGAGAGACAACAAGAAATGACCGTGAAGTATGTGAAGAACTCAACAAGAGATTCAAAAAAGTGTTCACAGAGGAGACAGAAGGGACTCCAGAAAGACGGAGAGGTGGGGCACACCACCAAGTGCTGGACACAGTGCACACAACCGAGGAAGAAGTGAA
Organism: Cherax quadricarinatus; assembly: GCF_038502225.1. Lineage (NCBI taxonomy): Eukaryota > Metazoa > Arthropoda > Malacostraca > Decapoda > Parastacidae > Cherax > Cherax quadricarinatus. The sequence continues at coordinate 560,284 of NC_091342.1, read as the reverse complement.
GAGGCTTCTGAGTGAGCTAGATACCTCAAGGGCAATGGGGCCAGATAACATCTCCCCATGGGTATTGAGAGAGGGAGCAGAGGCGCTATGTGTACCCCTAACAATAATATTCAATACATCTATCGAAACAGGGAGATTGCCTGAGGCATGGAAGACAGCAAATGTAGTCCCAATCTTTAAAAAAGGAGACAGACATGAAGCATTAAACTACAGACCAGTGTCACTGACATGTATAGTATGCAAAATCATGGAGAAGATTATCAGGAGAAGAGTGGTGGAACACCTAAAAAGGAATGATCTCATCAACAGCAGCCAACATGGTTTCAGGGACGGGAAATCCTGTGTCACAAACCTACTGGAGTTCTATGACATGGTGACAGCAGTAAGACAAGAGAGAGAGGGGTGGGTGGATTGCATTTTCTTGGACTGCAAGAAGGCGTTTTACACAGTTCCACACAGGAGATTGGTGCAAAAACTGGAGGACCAAGCAGGGATAACAGGGAAGGCACTACAATGGATCAGGGAATACTTGTCAGGAAGACAGCAGCGAGTCATGGTACGTGGCGAGGTGTCAGAGTGGGCACCTGTGACCAGCGGGGTCCCGCAGGGGTCAGTCCTAGGACCAGTGCTGTTTCTGGTATTTGTGAACGACATGACGGAAGGAATAGACTCTGAGGTGTCCCTGTTTGCAGATGACGTGAAGTTATGAGAAGAATTCACTCGATCGAAGACCAGGCAGAACTACAAAGGGATCTGGACAGGCTGCAGACCTGGTCCAGCAATTGGCTCCTGGAGTTCAATCCCACCAAGTGCAAAGTCATGAAGATTGGGGAAGGGCAAAGAAGGCCGTAGACGGAGTACAGTCTAGGGGGTCAGAGACTACAAACCTCACTCAAGGAAAAAGATCTTGGGGTGAGTATAACACCAGGCACATCTCCTGAAGCGCACATCAACCAAATAACTGCTGCAGAATATGGGCGCCTAGCAAACCTCAGAACAGCATTCCGACATCTTAATAAGGAATCATTCAGGACCCTGTACACCGTGTACGTTAGGCCCATATTGGAGTATGCGGCACCAGTTTGGAACCCACACCTAGCCAAGCACGTGAAGAAACTAGAGAAAGTGCAAAGGTTTGCAACAAGACTAGTCCCAGAGCTAAGAGGTATGTCCTACGAGGAGAGGTTAAGGGAAATCAACCTGACGACACTGGAGGACAGGAGAGATAGGGGGGACATGATAACGACATACAAAATACTGAGAGGAATTGACAAGGTGGACAAAGACAGGATGTTCCAGAGATTGGACACAGTAACAAGGGGACACAGTTGGAAGCTGAAGACACAGATGAATCACAGGGATGTTAGGAAGTATTTCTTCAGCCACAGAGTAGTCAGTAAGTGGAATAGTTTGGGAAGCGATGTAGTGGAGGCAGGATCCATACATAGCTTTAAGCAGAGGTATGATAAAGCTCACGGCTCAGGGAGAGTGACCTAGTAGCGATCAGTGAAGAGGCGGGGCCAGGAGCTCGGACTCGACCCCCGCAACCTCAACTAGGTGAGTACAACTAGGTGAGTACACACACACACACAAAGTGCACAAATACAGGGGTATGCAACAAGACTAGTTCCAGAACTAAGGGGTATGTATGAGCCACGAGGAGAGGTAGGTAGAATTGAATCTAACGACACTGAAGGAATGAAGAACCAAGGAAGACAGGTTACCTGTAGGCGCTCCCGGAGGTCACCGTCCCCGCGGTCTGGTCCCAGACCGGGCCGCGGAATTAAAAGGGTATACAGAGATAGAATATTTGAGAGGCGGGAACAGGTGCTCTGGGGCACAGATGAAAGTTGAAGACGCCCATGAGCCACGGGAATGTCAGGAATGGTGGGGCACCTGGAAAGGAATGGACTTATACATGACAACCAGCAAGACTTCATGGAGTTCTATGACGGGTAACAAGTAAGACAGGAGAGAGAAGGGGATAGGTAGACTTCGTCTTGGACTATGTGAAGGCTTTCGATACAGTGCTATACAAGAGACTAGTTAAAACGCAAGAGGAGCAGGCAGGAATAGGAGGGAATGTACTGCAATGGATCAGGGAATACCTGTCAGGAAGGAAACAACGTATGTCGGTACAAGACGAGCTGTCAAGAGTGGGTGAATGTGTCGAGTAGGGTTCCACAAGGGTCAATCCTAGGTCCGATGCCCTTTCTTGTATATGTGAATGACATGACGAAAGGGATAAAGCCAGAGGTGTTCCTGTTCGCAGACGATGTGAAATTAATGAGGAGAATACAAGCGAACGAGGATCAGGTAAGCCTACAAGGGAATCTGGACAGGTTGCAAGCCTGGTCCGACAAATGACCTGAGGAAGGACGGAGGAGACCGCAGACGGAGTACAGCCTAGGAGTCAGAGGCTGCAAAACTCACTCAAGGAAAAGGAACTTGGGGTGAGCATCATACCGAGTATATATGCGTCAGGCCCACATTGGAGTATGCAGCACAAGTCTGGAACTCACACCTGGTCAAACACGTTAAGAAATTAGAGAAAGTGCAAAGGTTTGCAACAAGACTAGTTCCAGAGCTTATGGGTTGTCCTACGAGGGAAAGTTAAGAGAACCTGACAATACTGGAGGACAGGAGGGATAGGGGAAACATAACATACAAAATACTGAGAGGAATTGACAAGGCGGACAGGGACAGAATGTTTCGGATATGTGACACAGCAACAAGGGGTCACAACTGGAAGTTGAAAACTCATGTGAGTCACAGGGATGTTAGGAAGTACTTCTTCAGTCAGAGTTGTCAGGAAGTGGAACAGTCTGGAGAGTGATATAGTGGAGGCAGGATCCATACATTGCTTTAAGAAGAGATATGATAAAGCTCATGGAGCAAGGAGAGTGAACCTAGTAGCACCCAGTGAGGAGGCGGGACCGGGAGCTATGAACCGACTCCTGAAACTACAATTAGGCGAGTACAAGGCAGTGTGTATCGACAAGTGTTTTTGAAATGGTAACTCTCACTCTGTTCACTCAGTTTCTTCATTATCCACTATATTTATCTCTTCATTAGTACACTATTAAACAAGAGCATCTATTAATACTTATCATTTCAGTGTTATAAATGTTAAACCATCACAAGAGACATGTTGCATGTTCCCTCACATGTGTATGATTGGGAAATATTCATAAATTACTAACGTCCTTACCATTGTATCCCTTGAGGAGAATATGATAACAGTCACAATTGAACCTTGCAAGATAAGTCAACTGAACCTTGTAAGATAAGGCACAACTGAACCTTGCACAAGTCACAAGTGAACCTTGCAAGGTATGTCACAAATGAACCTTGCATGATAACAGTCACAACTAAAGAAGAACATTCTCGCAAAGCTCTGTCCACACTTATATCACTATTACAACCCAGGAATCCAAAGGCCTGTTATCCTGGGTGTAAAGGGAGCAAAATAAACACAGCAGAAAAACTTTCGACTTGTTTTATCTTTTCACCAAGTAAGAACAGAAGTATGTACACTATATACAACAACAGGTATTAGTGCACGCCACGGTAAGGCAGAACAGAAGCCACTAGAAAGCAGACCGTGCTTCAACCAGCTCTAGAATGTAAATGACAAGGGCAGACAGGCGGGTGGTGCCCACAACACCTCTGCGATTGCCAGAACCATCTTCTCATTGGCTGAACCTGGGTACTGATCGAACGACGGGGCCCCATCGTCCGACCCTTGGTACTGGTTCGCTGGTTGGGGGAGACAGCCTTTCAGTGAGGGTGTGTACATGCGCCGAATAAAGGTTACGTACTCTTTACATGCCACAATCACTTAAATATATCAATAACCTAAAATTTTCTTCTGACAGTGCTACATATTCATCATGGAGTATGAACGGTGCTCCTAAAATATCAAACTTATTAAATTCATGCTAAAAAATAAGTTGTCTCATTTTCACCAGTAAGTAAATTGACAGCTGCATCAAACATGTCGGTGGATGAGTCTATGAAAGGCGATGTGAACCATACAACTGATGACGGGGTGGATGAGTCTAAGAAAGGCGAGGTGAACCATACAACTAATAAGGCGGAGAAAACAGTACGTGACATACTCACCTATGTGAGCAGGTAAGTACACCACCCCTGGGGCATCTGTGGGAAGAAAGTTTATCTACGGAGATAAAACGGGGAAAGTACCAGAACACTGTCATAAGAGTGTGAGGCATTGGGCAGAGAGGAGGAAGCTGAAGAATGTGTTGTGTAAATATTATGCAGAGAATTCAGAGCGTAGACATTAGAAGACAGCGTAGAGTCACCAAAAGTATAATTTAGAGGGGTTGAGGAGGGCCTACTGAGGTTATTTAGGCATTTAGACATGGAGCAGAATTGGATGACCAAGGTGTAAAAATCTGGGATGGAAGGAGGTCATTCCAAGAAGGGTTGGAAGGAGGGGGTAGTTTAGTGTGCTGAACTTTCAGCACCCAGAAATTTTGAACGTGTTAGATGGGAGTGCAGACAAGAGGATTTTATGGTTTGATGTGTCGTATGAGTATGAGTAAGATAGCATTTATGAAGAGATCCAGGGAAACCGGTTAATCAGATTTGAATCCTGGAGGTTGGAAGTACATTGTCTGCACACAGAAGGAGGGGTGGGGATGTTGCAACTCGAAGAATTATTTTAACTGTGATGTCTACACATCAAGACACTACTGAATGAACGATAGTGAATGAACTTCCTTTTTTGAGGTTGCCCTTCCTTCGTGAGAGACGGCCAACGTGTTACATAAAAAATACTACAATCCAAACCCAAATGATTTAAAACCTAAAATAATAAAGACATCGCCCTAGACAATTTTCAGCTGTAAGTTATACTGTATGAATTTGTACTAAAAGATAAAAACAATAGCTTTTGTAACATTCCAGGTAAGTTCCTAATGATAGTGTCATTTAACAGAGATTATTAGTAACCCAGGCAATCACTCCATCCTCAACACTGTAATGGATGAACTCAAGATAGGTAGTCACAGAAGTCTTCAAGGATAATAATAAGATAGAATACCAGCAATAATAAAGCTGTCAGTACAATGTTACCTACACAGTCCTAGAGAGAGCAGGATATTATCAAGTGGAAATTTATATTAATTAAATAAAAAATAATGTTACCCAGCTACCAATCAGGCTTCAGGGGTTCTGATTATTAGGTAACTTATATTTGCTTAATTTATATTACGAGTCATACCAGAAACCAAAAATCGCAAGGAAATTTTGCAGGTTATGTTTTCCGCTAATGAAAGTATTCTTGTGAATAATATTATTTCCCTTTTCTCCTTTCGTCCGTGCCTGTTTGTTTGCGTGTCAAGGGCGTGGTCAGTCAGATAGAGGGGATAGGGGAGGGGCAGGGGATTTAAGGGGTAGCAGACAGTGGTAGGGGGTGTCAGGAGTTTTCAGTTTGTGATTGGTGTTGATTTTATTTTAATTTATTCTTAAGGTAAACGTCGTTTGACACTGGTCTTGACAGCATGATGCACCAATGACTGGTGAAGAACATTTTACAAAAAGTGTCAGTGTTTCAATTGTTGCGACTTGGCAACGGAAGGTAACTCAAGACAGGGTTAGATTAAGTGCTAGAGCACTTGGCTCTCTTCTGAGACAAGGTGTTCACATAGCAGCAGGGTGTTAGGAAACAACAGAGGCACTCTAGGTGGGGGTAAGAATACCACACAGTGCGAGTGCCAGGGAGTCACGGATGTTTAAGGTGGAGGTAGGATGAGCATGTGGTGGGAAAGCAGAAAAAAACATGTGGCGGTAGGTGGAGTGCAAAAGAAGGGTGGAGTTCCTGTTGGGGGTTGGATCAGGTGGGGAGGTAGGTGAGGCGGCAGCAAGTGGGGAGGTAGGTGGGATGGATCAAGTGGGGAGGCGTGTGGGGCGGTAGCAGGTGGGATGGGTTTACATCAGGAAGGACAGACAAGGCCTGGAAGGTGGTGAGGTCGTGTGTATTGTGCGGCGCGTTATGTTTGGTGTTACATGTTGTGTTATCTTCTGCTATGTTGTGTTATATATTATGTTATGACGTGATATGTTATAATATTGATATGATTGTGTTAAGACCACACATAGGCAAAAAAAAAAATGTTTAATGTTAAGTTATCTTATATATTATGCTATGATGTTTGTGTTATACCATAACACAAGCGTTATGATTATAAATATATATATATATATATATATATATATATATATATATATATATATATATATATATATATATATATATATATATATATATATATATATATATATATATATTGTGTTAAATGTTTATGTTCTCTTAGATGAAGTTTTGTTATTTATGTCCTGTAATAATATTGGAAAAATAACCGACAATATGTTAGGAAAGAAATATGCGCAACTAAGGTGACATTTTATTGAGGCAACATTTCGCTCTCTAGGAGCTTTGTAAAGCCTGGAGAGCACAACGTTTGCAGCAGTAAAATGTCACAGTCGTTGCATATCATGTGTTCATTTACCTAACACGTTGCATTCTGTTATGCTATATGTTTTGCTGTTATACAGCTTTTGTGTTGTTTTGTTATTGTGTGTTGTGTTATGTGTTCTGTTAGGCTCTCTTATGTTACGAAAAATTTATGAGTAACGTTGTGATCTGTTATATTTGTGATGTTTAGTGTTATGATTAGTTATGTTTGATATGTTGGTCTGGGTTGTATTTTGCTGTATTTTTATATGGTGGTCTATGTTGTATTTTGTGGCATTGTATATGCCGTTTTTGGTATCATTTGATTCACTGACTGTACTGGTTTGTATTGTTTTTACATATTGTGCTCGTGTATGAGTTTTCAACCGTGTTGTGTTATTTCTTCCAGTGTTGTGATGTTTCATGTGATTTTTTGTTTTAGTGTCAAGTCTTCCTATGTTGACCTGTGCTATGGTCTCTTATTGTTTTGCAATATGTATTGGTGTGTCGAGCTGCGGAGTGCTATGTTAAGTGCGGAGTGTTCGTGTTGAAGTAGAAAAATAATTGGAGTTTCCTCCATCAGACAACGGAGGAACCACGTGATGGTAACCTAGCAAGCATCTACCTCACTGACGGCTTCTCAAGCTTGCAGTATTTGGTACGTTCATCACCACCTTTGCTACCTCTTCCATCACCTCTACCACACTACTGTCTGTCTGCATCATCACCTCTACCACACTGCTGTCTGCACTACCACCTCCACTATCTATAATATCACCATTATCACCTGTAAGATCACTTTCGGTGCCACCACTAACCTTCGCTATCACCAATAACACTACCTGTAACATCACAATCACCATAGCCATTACTATCATTGTCACCTAACATATCTCCAATATTTATCGTTAGCCGGACATGAGTCCTGGAGGTGCATAGTACAATGTCTGCACTTTACCTGGAGGTTATTCCGGGGATCAACGCCCCCGCGGCCCGGTCCGTGACCAGGCCTCCCGATGGATCAGGGCCTGATCAACTAGGCTGTTACTGCTGGCCGCACGCAGTCCAACGTACGAGCTACAGCCCGGCTGATCCGGCACTGACTTTAGGTATCTGTCCAGCTCTCTCTTGAAGGCAGCCAGGGGTTTATTGGCAATTCCCCTAATGCTTGATGGGAGGCTGTTGAACAGTTTTGGGCCCCGGACACTTATGGTGTTTTCTCTTAGTGTACCAATGGCGCCCCTACTTTTTATTGGGGGGAGTTTGGGATATTTGATGTCTAGAGAGACATCTAAACTGTCGTATGTGCGAGCCTCTGCAAAGTCAGTGATAGTGTGAATGATGGTAAAAGTGTTTCTTTTTTTTGGGTGGGGGGGGGGTCACCCTGCCTCGGTGGGAGACGACCAGCGTGTAAAAAAAAAAAAAGCGTGTTGAAAATATCCAACGAAGGCAGGACTCGCAGCAATTAATTTAATCAAGTTAGAGAAATTCAGATTTAGAAAGAACAGTGAGAATTACTAGTGTAACAATAAAGTTACAGATGAGTGAAGTTGTGGATGAGATAAAAGGAAGGTTTTACTGCAACACCGACTAACAGTTAATCGCAGCCTGCTGTACATTACATACTGTAGTAAACTTTAACAGGATAATTAGAGATGTAAGTAAGTTTACTAGACCTGCCTAGCATGGGCCACTAGGCCTGCTTGCACTGCTACTTCATTATGTTCTTATGATCGTGTTCTCAAATTGCCCGAGAAGAAGTGAACTTTTAGGAAGAAACTTTAAGAAGACGAATATGTATGAGTAAAAAAAAAATACTTCACGCATGACTTGAGTTTACAGGAGTGTTCCCCAAGGTCTAGTGCTGGCGCTCGCAGTGGCAACAAGTCATTTTTCTAGTACAAATAAGAAATATTTCTAACTACCAAGACTATAACAAATCACTAAGTACTTTAATGGAAATTTAAAATAGACAAGCAGACTAAATGCATACGATAGAAATCATTATGAAAAAAAGGAAATGAAGTGTATTATAAAGAGACGATGTAATGAAAATATTGGTAAATCTTTGTTGGTAGTGACCAGAGGAGAGCGCTGGGGGTATACAAGAGGCTGGGCACTCGCAGGGTGAGTCGCATCTTCCGCTTCAGTCTTGTCTTGAGCAGTGTAGTGAGAACACTTCTCATACACGCACTTGCACCTACCTGTGCAAGCACTTCGCAGTGGTTTTAAACGTAGAATATTTGTGTATGGTTAATGTTTGTCGCAGAAAAATTTAGATAACTTTTTGTAAATACTGTCCGTTGGAAAATGATCTAATATACCTGAAAAATATGAAGTGTGGTCTATTATATATTAGACAAACTTTGTGGTCTTACTTTAATTCATATCAAATGACTCCAGATCTGCAGTTTTACCTGTTAAAAGTGATTAAATGAGGTTGAGAGCCTGTTTATAATTCACTGATGCTTAGTGTTTGTCTTGGGGAAGAGGGAGAATGAATCTTCATGTTCAGCTACCTGGTTAATAACTCAGGATAACCCAAGAAGTCAATCAAGCTAGTTCGCTTATTTCCCTAGGGTTCTTCAGGTCCGTCACCAGGATGTGACCCACAACAGTCGACTAGCTCACTAATATAAAGCTTAACTGTTGACTGGATTTATGAAAATGAGTTTGATAAATTAAGCTACGTGAAATTACGATTTTTTAAGCAAGGCTTGGTTATGTTGCTTGGTTAGTTTTGTTGTCAAGATTAAACAAAAAATGCATAACTTTTTTTCCTGTTTTTCCTGGCTGACGGGGATTGAGAGTGTACATGCATCTTTTACAATATAGTTCTTAGTGTATACTGATAAGCTGCTAGCAGGTTCTGCAGTACCTTGTGTGGCAATATCAAGTAAGGGTCTTGCAGTTATCTTGTGTGGCACTGTTGAAAGACTTGCTGATTGTGTGACACTGTTGAAGGTCTGGAGTTTACCTGGAGAGAGTTTCGGGGGTCAACGCCCCCGCGGCCCGGTCTGTGACCAGGCCTCCTGGTGGATCAGCGCCTGATCAACCAGGCTGTTGCTGCTGGCTGCACGCAAACCAACGTACGAGCCACAGCCCGGCTGATCAGGAACTGTCTTTAGGTGCTTGTCCAGTGCCAGCTTGAAGACTGCCAGGGGTCTGTTGGTAATCCCCCTTATGTGTGCTGGGAGGCAGTTGAACAGTCTCGGGCCCCTGACACTTATTGTATGGTCTCTTAACGTGCTAGTGACACCCCTGCTTTTCATTGGGGGGATGGTGCATCGTCTGCCAAGTCTTTTGCTTTCGTAGTGAGTGATTTTCGTGTGCAAGTTTGGTACTAGTCCCTCTAGGATTTTCCAGGTGTATATAATCATGTATCTCTCCCTCCTGCGTTCCAGGGAATACAGGTTTAGAAACCTCAAGCGCTCCCAGTAATTGAGGTGTTTTATCTCCGTTATGCGCGCCGTGAAAGTTCTCTGTACATTTTCTAGGTCGGCAATTTCACCTGCCTTGAAAGGTGCTGTTAGAGTGCAGCAATATTCCAGCCTAGATAGAACAAGTGACCTGAAGAGTGTCATCATGGGCTTGGCCTCCCTAGTTTTGAAGGTTCTCATTATCCATCCTGTCATTTTTCTAGCAGATGCGATTGATACAATGTTATGGTCCTTGAAGGTGAGATCCTCCGACATAATCACTCCTAGGTCTTTGACGTTGGTGTTTCGCTCTATTTTGTGGCCAGAATTTGTTTTGTACTCTGATGAAGATTTAATTTCCTCATGTTTACCATATCTGAGTAATTGAAATTTCTCATCGTTGAACTTCATATTGTTTTCTGCAGCCCACTGAAAGATTTGGTTGATGTCCGCCTGGAGCCTTGCAGTGTCTGCAATGGAAGACACTGTCATGCAGATTCGGGTGTCATCTGCAAAGGAAGACACGGTGCTGTGGCTGACATCCTTGTCTATGTCGGATATGAGGATGAGGAACAAGATGGGAGCTAGTACTGTGCCTTGTGGGACAGAGCTTGTCACCGTAGCTGCCTCGGACTTTACTCTGTTGACGACTACTCTCTGTGTTCTGTTAGTGAGGAAATTATAGATCCATCGACCGACTTTTCCTGTTATTCCTTTAGCGCGCATTTTGTGCGCTATTACGCCATGGTCACACTTGTCGAAGGCTTTTGCAAAGTCTGTATATATTACATCTGCATTCTTTTTGTCTTCTAGTGCATTTAGGACCTTGTCGTAGTGATCCAGTAGTTGCAATATCTTGTGCAGCACTTTTGAAGATCTTTCTAAAATGTAAGGAATGTGATGTAGTAGCGATTGAACAAGACTCAAGATACATTTGGAGGAAAGCCAGCTGATAGTATTGTCATGGTCCATAACATGATACAAAAGTATACGTAGCATCAGTAAGATGAATACATACTAATGAAATAAAACACTTGTTACAAGAGTTTTTGCCCGAAGTGCTCTCCATACATATATGGACTTAATAATAATAATAAATCTTTGTATTGTTTTCATGTATATTTTGAAAATAAATCTGTTTGTTTAAGAACGTGGAGGAGGCATACACACACACACAGGGAACAGCAGTGTACGCACAGAACAGAACAATGAAGTTTAACTACAAACAATACTACTCAAATGAAACAAAATTGACTACGACACCAATGTACTCAGTGAACAGCAGCCAGGCCTGACTACCAAGATAAATATATGATTAATGTATGTATTACACAATGAACAGTAGTTAGGTTCAACTACATGCACAGTGTACACACGCAGAAACATCAGAATATTGACAATAAATATAAGTTACTAGAGGACTTGAAGCTATCATGAAATCATGTCCTGAAAGCGTAACCCGTAGTGGGAAGGAGGGAGAGGTAGTTGAAAGTGGGAAGAGATGGTAAAAGGAAGGAGAGAACTAGAGGGAGGGCAAGGGAGTATTGAGGAGAGGAGGGAAGTGTGGGAGTAATGGGATGGAAGAGGTGGGGAGGAGTCCTTGTTCCTTCTTTGCTTCACCTCCCCCATCTCCCTACCTAAAGTGGTTGGTGTGAGGACGGTGTGGAGTGGTAGTGACTCGTTCTGAATAGCCGACATCTGAACATAATCTTTATAATAGCTTATATAATATATCATGGACAAGTGCTATGTTGAAATAAGAGAGTGTATGGACAAGTGTACCTGGTAGAAAGTGGTGGAGGAAGACTGTATAAATACTGCAGATTCAATAAGACGCTGTGCTATGTAGTAGGCGAAGTGTCATTGCTAACCAGTCACATGTGGTGATAATATTAAACTCTTCTCATGGTTTGAGCTGACGACACAGCATGAGTTAACAGCTTCCAATCCTTGTGTGAGGGTGGGATGTGCTGAATAACAACCCAAGAGGTGAACACACTAGTGCTTTTAGCTATTGTAAGGTAAAATGGTGGTGACTATACAGCAGTTGAGATTGACATTTCCATCTTTTGTTGGGGATAGGGTTCATCATCACATACTCCCCTAGTTTTACTCAATTAGTCCTGACTACGCTAGACTAGTCCCGGCTCCTGGTTTTGTTTCTCAACTGCTGCACTGTTGCATGTTGGTTTAAGTTGCGAGAGAAAGTGAGATGGGTATGATAGGAAATAGCTTAGATATTGCCCGAAACACTGAGAGAGAGAGAGAGAGAGAGAGAGAGAGAGAGAGAGAGAGAGAGAGAGAGAGAGAGAGAGAGAGAGAGAGAGAGAGAGAGAGAGAGAGAGAGAATGAATACCCACCCATCCATACAACCCTCCACCCTTCTAAGGAGGTTCATTGATACCATTGATCCTAGGAAATGGACCTGCCCTTTCCTTTCTTGGATGCCTCCCATTCCCTCAGGCACTGTATGACCCCTATGAGTTTAGTGCTCCCCACGAACATAAAATAAGCCTCTCTCCTTCCCCTTCCCCCTCCAGCCCGCACTCGTTAACACTCATCCTAAACCCACTCACCCACCGACCTCCGCTCCCTCATCCCTGCACATACCCAATACCTGCCCATTTTTCTTCCCATTGTTATCAAACCCACCACCAGCCTTCAACCAACCTACCCGACCATTGTTGCACCCACACCAGCCTTCAGCCAACCCACCCGACCGTTGTTGTACCCACCGCCAGCCTTTAATTAGCAAACTTGATCACTGCGGCACACACCACCGTCTTCAACCAGCCCACTTGACCACTGCTGCACCCATCATCATCCTTCAACCAGCCCACCCGATCACAGCTGTATTCGCTATCATCCTTCAACCAGACCACCCTACCCCAGCTGCACTCATCAGCTTTCAGCTAGCCCATCCGACCATTGTTGCACCCCATCAACCCACAATGGAGGCAACAGTTGTACTATCACACATCCTTCCTTCCAGGAAACTTAGCTAATTATTGTGTCTCCATGTAATCCTCATAAACATGCACTTGTTGCTGGTTACCTGTCAATATGTGTTCTCTGGAGCGGCGGAGGAAAGACATTATATACATGAAAGATACCGAAAGCCTATTCCTAAACCTACACACTACTATGACTTAAGTACTGGAGTGAGAGGTTAGGTAGGTTTCGTCAGGAAATAGGAAAAGTGTTTCCTGACACTTAGGTGATGACTCGCCTTTGGAGTTTTTGGTCATCTGACTGAGGCCTTCAGCTGGCTTACCGGTCCACCCCTCTAAAAATTATGGTCATAGTTATAATCATTTTTTAGTGCTACTGGAATGAGATATTTGGAAAAAAGTGTAAAATCCAGTTAGGGGCAGGGGCGCCATGGATACAAGAGAACACTGGATCAACATCCATGGAATTAGACTATTCAACATATCACCAGCTTAAAGTAGCATAACTATAATTTTTAAAGGGGTGGACCGGTAAGCCAGCGTAAGACCTCAGTCAGATGACCAGAAGCTTCAGTGGTGGGTCATCATATGACTAAGACCCGCGTCAGGCAACACTTGTCCTGTGTTCTAACAAATCTTACCTAACCTAACCTAACCAAACCAGCTGGTATCAGTAATACTTTAGAACACATGTATAATTCTTCAAGGGGAAATTTGATCACTACCTCCCCCAGGTGCAACACCAACCGGGCTGTGATGGGTATGTAGGCCAGAATGCCGCCAATAGCAACAACCTGGTGGCCTCCCAACACCAGGGGGATTACTAACAGACCCTTAGCTGTCACAAAAAGGAGCTGGACAGATACATAAAGTCAGTACTTGACCAGCCGGGCTGTGGTTCATACGTTGGACTGCTTGCTGCCAACCTTAACAACCAGGTTGATTAGGCCATGATCCACCGCGAGGCCTGGTCATGGACTGGGCAGAGGGGGCGTAGACCCCCGGAACACCCTCCAGGTAGACTCCAGGCTGGTGCTTGTGTGGTGGTACTGGGAGTGGGGAGAGGGTGGCTGTGGTGAGGGTGCGAGTGGTGGTTGCGGTGGGAATAGTAGTTATGGTGGGAGTTGTTGGGTGAGAGTAATAATTGGGATGATGGTGGTAGTAATTGTGGTCGTAGCTGTGGTTTTTATTTTGCTTTAGGATATCAAATTTGCCTTGGTAGTCTTGGTAAGATCTGTAACCAGCAATTGTGATGCTATGTAGGGAGGAAAGGAGACAAGGACGGAAGAGAGGGAAGGACAGAGGGAAGGATGGAGGATTGGAGACAAAGAGGGAGTTAGGGTAGGAAGGAGGGCTGCAAGGAGGGAGACGGTGGGAGGGAGGGAGGGACGATCAGTCGGAGACGGGGAGAAAGGCACAGTGGGAGGCATAGTGGGTGATAATGATGATGATAATAATCTTGATTTCTAAAAGTACAACATATACAGGCCTAGCTGACATACCACTATATAGAAAGCCCCTTATTATGCAGAGCATTTCGGGCAAATTAGGTCAATTTTATCCCGAGGTTGCGACCCACACCAGTCGACTAACACCCAGGGAACTATTTTTACTGCTAGGCGAACAGGGACAGCAGGTGTCTTAAGGAAACATGTCCTAATGCTTCCACCCGTACCAGGGATCGAACCACGGACCTCAGTGTGTGAGCTGAGTGTGTTAGCAATCGAACTACGGGAAAATGACAAAATGAAAAAAAAATAACAAAAGATCACCACAATATAGAGAAAACAAGTTAAAGAAATACAAAATCTGAGTTTGATTGTACAAGTTATTTTATACTGCGTAATTTTTTTTTGTAAGGTTAGTCTAGGTTCATAAGTTAGTTAATGCATAATTAAAAATATGCATAACTTAATTTAGTTGTTTTCCTTCATGGAGACCCCTCAAGGAAGGTTCCTTGATGTTGGTGAGGGGCTCTTGATTTAGGGAATTGGATCTGTGCTCCAGTTCCCCGAATTAAGCCTGAATGCCTTCCACATCCCCCCCCCCAGGCGCTGTATAATCCTCCGGGTTTAGCCCTTCCCCCTTGATTATAATAATAATAATCCTTCATGGAGAAGAGTAAGGCGAATCTTCAGGTGATCGTGTGATAAGGATGAGAAACTCTTAAGTGAGAAATATTACCCAATGATATTTCAATATTAACTCGTCTATTATCTTATTTGTAGTGTATCTTAACACATGTCTGGCTATATTACAAGAAAGGCATGACATGACAGACGCACTCTGTTGAGAGCAAGAGGGAAAGTTCCATGTGTGGATAAAATGTGTTTAATGTTTTTGTACAACACATTTTCGCACCAAAAGTGATAAACGTTCAGATTTGAATGTTTCATATTTTTCTCTTGATCACCTCATTGTCAAGTGGTTAAT